>NC_135543.1:8166906-8466906 GCF_045843805.1 Urocitellus parryii | reverse complement strand
CCCAATCTTTTCTTTTTGAATCTGTGCCTTTAGGATAAATTTCATGTAAACAGTATATAACTGGAATATGATTTTACAACCCATCTCACTATGACTTTTCATTGTTATGCTCAGACTATTCTTCATACCTGCTCTCCTCCTGGTGGTAGCACCACTCCAAGACTCCAGCTCCTTTATTTTCTTCAGGATTATTAGTCACAGGTTTTAGTATAATTAGAATATTTAGAAATCAATTAGCAAGCAGGAGCCTGTATTCTTAAAAAAGCATTATTTTTATCAGGAAAATTTTGATGCCTCTCTGAACTTAGGTTTGAGGTCTTGTGATTTGGTATTCAGGAATACATGAACTTCACATGAATTCTTAACTCCAAACTTATTTCTCAGATCCTCAGATCCTTATTTCTCAGTTCCTATTATTTGTGTGATACAGAAATACCCTTTTTATCATATTTTATATAGTAGAATGATCAACAGGCATCTGCCTCAGAGGAAATTAATCATAGCTCATCAACACATGAAAAGATGCCTGTTCATTTCATTTAGGTTGTGCATATTTAAATGACTATGCAATACCTTATGACTTACTGGATTGTGAAAATTAAAAGTTCAATAGTGTAGGTGTGATAAGAATGTTGTGAAATGGAAACTTTCCTCATTTAAAGAACAATTTGGTATAATCTTGTGAAATCTCTCTATAGACAAATATAGTTTACTGGTATTACCTTTTGACCAGTTCAAGCCTCTGCTTATATTTTATTATTCTTCTCCTATATAATACAACTGTTTTAAATATTCTCTCTATGTACATGGAGAACCACATCAGAAGTGCTGTGGCATCTGCTGACTCGTGAAACATAATATGGAAAACTTCAAAAGAGAAGGGATCTGCGGTATTTACCCACATGGTTACCTCCCTTTGCTTTTTTGATGTTCTAGGATTCACTATTTTGTCTGTTAGAGAACTTCCTTATTCATTCTTTTGACTTTGATCTGGTCACAAATTTTCTCAGTTTTCCTTTATCTGAGCCTGTCATTTCATTTTCATTCTAAAAGAAAATTTTGCTTGCTATAGAATTTTGAACTGACAGGTTTTATTTTTTTCCTCCCCCTCCCTAGCACTTTAAAAGCATTGAAAAAAAAAAAGAAAGAAAGAAAAAGAAAAAGAAAACACCCTTGGTTCTCATGGTTTCTTATGAGGAATTGAAGATTTATTGCCTTATATAGATAAGAGGTGATGCTGACGACTTTTTGAGATTCTTTTGTTTTTATTTTTTGTGAGTTTCACTAAGATGTGTCTTAACACAAGTTGCTTTGAGTTTATTTTGTTGCTGTTTGCTTACTTTCCTGAATCTGTAAATGTATTGCTGTTAATTTCTTCTACTACTTTTCCAACTGTAGCTTCGTTCTCTTTCTAGGAATTCAATGGCATGAACACTAGAATTTTATATTAATCCTACAGAATACAAAGGCTGTATTTATCCTTCTCTTTTCTTATTTAATTGTGTATTGAGTGATTTCTATGGTTCTGTCTTGAGGTAATCATATATTTTGTGTGTCTACTCAGTTTTTCTATTGAGTCCATCCATTATGTTTTTGTTTAATTATACCTTTCACTTTTAAAATTTCTATTTAGTTCTTTATTATCTTTTATTTCCTTTTGAGAGTTTTTACTTCTTGTTAGGAGTTTTTTTTTTTTTTCTTATTTGTTTCAAGTGTGTTTTTGGTTGCTTGTTAGAGTATTTTTTTTTAAATGGTGGCTTCTTTGAAATCTATGTCAGATTTTTCCAAAATCTATGCCATCCCTCTATAAGTGTCTGTGAGTTATTGTCTCATTTAAGTTGAAATTTTTTGGGTTCTCAGCTGATGGGCAGTTTTGATTGATAGATTTATAAACTTGTGCACTAAGATTTAGTATGGTTGTAGAATAATGTCAATAGTATACAATTTGTTGAAAGGATATGTAATTTCTGAGTAAAAGATTTATGTATAAATATTATGAGCAACTTCTATATTTTATATATTCCTCTGTAAGTTAACATACAAGTATTTTTTAAAAATACATAACCCGTTAGTATCTATATGTAGACCTTATTTTTTCAGCTCATAATTATTTTGATTTACATTAGAGCAGAAAAATTTCTTAGGTTTTCACTGTTGAGTATGATGGAAAATAACTTGCTTCTTTTTATCTGAATTCTGATTTTGAGTCACAATTTCCTAACTTGCATTAACCTAATCACACATATTTTTTGTATTCTATTTCTACACAACTTTTATTTCTAAATCATCAATTATCCATTAGAACAATGTCATAGTCCAAAGTAAAAATTCACTGGTTGGCCTCAGAGTAGTGTCTTTCTAACTGTTTAGCCCAACTCTGGGCTTCTCTGGTACACCACTGGAATACCTTCACAATTCAACACTTACATCAATTTTTATTTTGAGATTCTAGATTCACATGAAAGTGTAAGAAAACTACAGAGAAATCCCACATACCCTTTATTTAGTAGCTCAAGAATTCAAAATCAAGTTTTATATTTTTGTGTCTCTATAATTTAGGTAATAAACACATCTATCAACTTTGTGTGTGTGTGTGTGTGTGTGTGTGTGTGTGTGTGTTCCCTCTCTTTTTTATGTAAATCACTTAACAGGGCATCTTCCTTCTTAATGAGTTTTACATATATTAATAACTCATTAGCTGTAGGCACTGGCTACAACAGATCTCTAGAACTTGTTTCCATTTTATAACTCTAACTTTATACCCATTGAAAACTGCTCTTTGTACTTTTTTGCCCATCCCTTGGAACCACCTTTTTATGCCTTACTTCTATACCTCTTGGTCTTTTGATATCTCATACAGGAGGAATCAAACAGCATTACCCCTTCTATAATTGACTTATTTTACATGGCATATTATCTTCAGTTCCACCAATGTTGTCCTAAATGATAGACTTTCTTTCTTTTTAAAGGCTGAATAATGTTCTGTATATCAGTATAAATAGGTCCCAAATCACCACATAGTACACATTAATTATGGACCACTGGTTAAACTTAATGGGCTGGGAAAATATAGAAAATCTGTTTATTTGTTTATTTTTACATATTTGAAGACCTCAGATTGTGTCTTATTGTACTTTGTCATGATCTGTAGAAAACCCATAGGCATGAGCTTCAGACTTCTACCTATAAAAAGCATGCTCATTTGCTTATACTAAAAAAATAAATAAAATAAAATAAAGAAAAGAAAGAAAAAGTCCATCCATCCCAGTGTAACAAACTAGGACAAATTCATCTCTCAATTGGGTCTCAGACCTCATCCAAACACCTGATCTTCACCTCCATTACTTGGATCAAACCCACTACCAGGGACCTGAAGAAGGCCACATAGTTCTTTGGTTTGCCTGCCTCCATTCAACTTGGGCCTCAGCCCTGCCTTACTTATCTCTACCTGCCCATGTCTAGAGTTTCTTCTTAATTCTTATGAGCCTACCAATGGAAGCTATATTGATCCAGTGTTCTGAAAGTTTTATGGAAAAAAATTCACCTGGACCACCTGATTTAACATGTTATTGTCTCTACATTTTGCTTTTTATTTTTCTGTTTCCCTATAATCAATGGTTAGCTCTGTGGTCTCGATTAGTGTATTTTTCTCATAACTACCACAAGCCTGGTACATAGCAGTTGCTCGAGCAGTACTCATTAAACAATACATCATAACTATCAAAATATGTGGTGATAAAACATTGTCATAAAATTTACCTCAGGGTCTTATTTCAGGGTCTTATTTCTTATTTTACATGTTGACAAAAGCTGTTCTTAGTATTTTAAGATATGATCATGATTTTGCTGCATTACAATTTGTATTACTAAACATTTTTGATAAATGACTATCTTGTTTTTAACCAATAATGTCAGAAGTATATAATTATTGGTAATATTAGAAGGCAAATTATGATGTTTTAAAATTACTTACTTGCCTAAGAGTAAAAAATATTTTGTGATTACATATGTGCATTTTCTTCTTGTAAGAGCAAATTAAACCATCATGATGTATAATTTCATTACTTTTTAGCAAATCTTACATCATGTAAATCCATCAGCCATGGCTGTTTTTCTTATTAAATTTGAAAATGAGAAATTTAGGTTAATGTTAAGCTGTCAGAATGAGAGTATTTCATAAAATATATTGACATAAGAAATATTTAGCATATTTATTGCTGTGAAAATCATAGACTGCCTGTGTTTCAATAGTAAACAAAGATACAATATCAGTAATAAATCTTTAAAGGATACTTATTTCTCTATCTTTCACGTTCTCTAGATATTACTTATTGCTTATGGGAAGAATATAGCCAGGAGGGTTTTTAGATGAAATAAATCAAATGTAAAGAAGAACTTTTACAAAATTGGAGTCATAAATATTCCTGTGTTTATCTTACATAATTCTTTATTAAAAATATTTGCTCATACCTTATTAGAAAAACAACAAATTCATCTGTTTCAAGTCAAAGGTGGAAAAGTAATTTGTGCAGAGAAATACCTGTTCTCATTCCATTCTTAAACTTACCTGTGTAAAGTCTACTTCGTCCAATTGTGTTAATAACTTTTGCTGTGGTTCTGCCTGGTTTCTAATCCCATGTTTCCCAAGTACTTGCAGCATGCCCTTGAGAACATCTAACTTATTTTTAGCTGAAGTTCTTCATCTGTAAAATGATTATATAATAGTAGCAGGATTGTTTGAGGATTAGATGATTTCATATTTGTTAATAACAGAACATCCTCTAGCATATAATAATTAATGAATGTATTGAAATTATTTTCTGAATGCAATATGCCTTATAAATAATTTTTGAATATCATTGTGATCTAAGCTTAAATAATCCAATAAATTAAATATGATACATGTTCACATGTATAATTATATGATAACTTTGGTAATTAGTATATAAGGTAATGCTTGCATCCTAGATTTTAGGTGTTTATATTTTAGGTCCATACGTTGCTATGGACATGAGTTTCATAATTTGACCCAAGTTATAAGAAATTAAATATGATTTTATTATGCAGAAAATGCACATATATATATGAAAACAAATATTTGATTATAGCCAAGATAGCAATAATCAAGTCAAACAATGTAAGTATGTATTTGAAATACAAAAACATTATATTTAGAGATAGCACACTATAGTTAGAAATAGTAATGAATCATATTTAAATACCTTTGTTAACAGTCATTCTTAGTGAGCTTTTAATCAAATTAATTTTGATTAGTTCCAAGTTTTCATATTCCCTTTTATTTTTGGTATGTACATCTACATGTGCTTATGAAAATATTTTTATATTGTGTATAATTAGTACCATTTTCACATCTTACACTTGCTTATGCAGCAAATTATCATGTACTGTTCTTTCGTAGATTTATGTTCAATTTTACCCTTATTTTAATTTCCCTCTCACAAATTCATCTGCTCTATCTTCCACTTGATCCCAGAAATTATCTAGTAGTTGTTGCACTCATACATACATATATGGATACCACTTTAGGACAAAAATGTAATTCAGTATTTGACTCACTTCAAATACAGTTTATGATTACCTGCAATATTCACAGATCTCTTTTCTCTGAAAATTGTTATATTTTGTACAAATGCAGTGTGAATAGATAAATTATTTGCACAAATATAATAAGGGGAAAGAGAACTTAAAGAATGAACATTAAGTTCTTAGTTTAAAAACACTGGACATTTTGCATCTGAGAAGAGGAAATTGTCTAGGTCACTAAAAGAACAATGTACTTTAATATTTTCAGATCTTTTCCTATTTGCATTGCTTCTATATTTTGTCATCCTGTATAATACCCAGGTATTATTAATAATAAGGTGGAATACATCATATTATGTCATCATTATTAATTTATATATACAACTTCTGTACTAAAGTGTATACTTTCTCTTCAAAAAATAATAATTACATCTAACTAGATCTGCCAGAAAGACAAGGGGAAATATAGGACTTTTCCTGCTCTTTTCCTTCACCTCTCCCTGGCTTTCCTTTATCCCCATCTGTCCCCTTCATTTTCTATATATTGTCTCCTGCAAATATATCGAAAGACAACCCCGTTAATGAAAGACCCCCGTTTCCCTGTCCAAGGAGAATCACACGAAACACTGGCTGCAAAAGCACAAGGTGGTTTATTGGGACACAGGTGCCTGCGGGTGCCCAGCAGAACCTCAGCCGGAGCTTTGGTGAACTGGCACACCGGGCTTGGGGATACAGAGATTTTTATAGGGTTTGGGACAGGTTTCGTGCGCGGGAAGCAACAGGTTTCTTATTGGTTTGTTTAAATCTAGCATATAGGCCACCTAGGGGGTACAGGTCTGCATTCCAAAAACCACAGGTCTGCATTCTATTCTTTCTGTTCCTGCTTATCTGTTCCGGTTTATTCATTCATGCCTCAGGATGCGGGTGCTCTGTTCTTCAACCGGTTGTCCGGAAAGCATGCCTGGCGCCTGAACCTGTTTATGGCCTGCCTGATATCTTGGTTTCATATCTTGGCCTTAGGTAACTGGGCTAACTGGGCTAGGGTCTTTCAATATCTAGTATACTTAATGCCAAAACAATATAAAAGGCATTTAAAGGATGTTGTAAATCAGAACATGGAAGTTCTTAGAAATATTAGAATAGTAATTTGGAAGGTATACACTTCCATAAAACAAAACAAACTACATTAGGGAGTTGTATCCTGAATTCTTCCTTCAAAGAAAGCATTGGAATTTAGACTACCCTTATCCTTGCTTCATATTTCCATGTGAAATCTCCCAAAATGAAGGCAGGGGACAAAGTTATCTGGTGGGTGTTTCAGGCAGCAGGAATTGGCAGAGTCTGCCCTTTCTGGTCTGCCTGCAAGACTTTGCTCCCAAGTTGACTAACAGTGTTCTCTGTAACATTTTTATTTCTATTTCTTCAAATCTATCTATTGCAGCTGGTTCCAAACTACTGGGAAAATGTTGTTTATCTGTGAGCCCCTTTAAATTTCCAATAGGGAGTTGACATATAATAGCTGCATAGTAAATATTTAAAAAAAAAACAATAGATTTCAGTAAATTGATATTTGGTTTCAGAAATGGGCATAAAGAGATAATAGGATGAATAACATAATACATTACTATAAGTTTAACTGAACAAATGGATACTTATTTGATGATTCTTTTCAAATTTAATTAAAAAGTACTGCCATGTCCAATTATGCCCCTGTTTCTTAAAGTGCTTTCTGTTTTGTGTGACTTTGTTAGCTCCTTAATAAATAATGCAAGTCTACAGTTAATTTCTGAGTATCAGCAATAGTAAAGGAAAAGAATACTTTCCATTTCATGTAGAACATTAATGAAATCTTTAATCAGGAAATGTATTCATTTAGGAAGGATGACATGTAGAGGCAGCAAATCTCTTATGTTCCTTTTTGTGAGATTTAATTTGCAGGTACTCTACTGGTGATACACTCAAACCATTGAGTGAGTTTATTGATTTGCATATTTCTGTACTCTGCATGGGATCTTAAATTTCTTTTAAACAACCTGAGAAGATTTGTGATGGACTGTCTTAGTATTACATTTTTGTCTAATTTCTTGTTAGATGGTGAGAGCTCCTTTAGTGTTATTCTTCTAAAGTCAACATAATTAATAACAAATAAGCCTATCATTTTTAAGAGCATATCTAATACTGGACATAGAAATAAAATATAATTAAGGGAAATATGTAAATGACCACCTAGTTACAAAATCTTAAATTGATTTTATTTTTATTTTTTACAATAATCACAGCATTGTAAGGTATAATTGATCAGAGTTAACCCACATCACTCCCAAAGTTGTCATGCTTGTTTATTCATCAATGTCTCTGACTTGGAAACACTAAGAAGTGAATAATAAATATAGAGATCAGCAACCAAAAATATGGTCTGCTGATATCTATCAGCCTGTGATGATTAAAACATAGTTGTGAATATACATTTTCATACAAATATTCATTAAAATGTAATTTATTATTATTTAATAAGACATTAATTTGCTTGTTATCATAAACATACAATATTCATGATTATTTCAATGCTTTTATTTCTATGCAAACAGCATAAGTTTCAACAATGAACATTTTTAAGGAAAGAGCCTTCAAAATTAGGGCAAATATTGCTGATTGTTTTGGAACTAGAATTTTAAATGTAATTTTTTTTTTAACTTAGATAGTCACAGATTTGCTTTCTGCTGTCCTATAATCACAAACATTGAATTTGTTGCCCCTGAAGTTTCGAAAAGGGTCCTCCCCTCTAGAGGAAGAAGGATGGAGGGCGCAGTGGTGATGCAGCAATTGGGGCAGATAGATTAGCGCTGAACATGCCAGAACTTTGATTTTGGACTTTCTAGCTTCAAGCAATGTGTGAGAGCAAAATCTGTTCTTTAAAAATTAGCCAGTCTCTGGTATGCTGTTATAGTAGAATGAAATGGACTTAGCCGTCATTGTAGAGTAAAGATTTAAAACCAAATTCTATTACTGAATAAATCTTTTTATTTTCTTTTTCTGTAAGAAAAAAATGTTATAGCTTGGCTATCTGGAGTCAGATTTATTCCTTATATTATTTTTCTTTTATTTTATTGCCCTAAGAAAATGATTTTTTGTTGGGAATAGATATTTGTTTGCCACAAATATATTAACCCTACAATAGCAGATTTTCTTGAATGATTTTAAATTTTGATACAACATAATTTTCTATTAATGACTATGAGATTATATACATAAATACTATAAATGATATTGAAATTAAAGTTTTAAAGTGAAAAAGGGCAGAATTATGATGCAGGAATGTAGAAAAGCAAGATGCTATTACCTCCTGTTGTCTTTCTATATGTGGTACTTTTTCTCAGTCATTAACAACAAAATGTCCAAATAAACTGTTTAAGGCATTCAGATAGGCTGCTTTTTTTAAGGACAGGTAAGATATATAAGTCTGTCAAAATTATCTCTTTCAATGCTACTGTATATTAAAAGAGTCATTCTATTACCTATCTATCTATCTATCTATCTATCTATCTATTTTTATTTGTTTATTTTTGATGTGCTTTAGTTGGAACCCAGGGTCTTGCATGTGCTTGACAAGGACTCCACCACTGACCTACCACCCCAGCACTGAAAGACTTCTAATGCTATAGGAAATCAAGAGTCATAAGACATCACATTGCTCAAAAGGCACACACATTCAATGAGATTGCAAAACACGTCCACAAGGAAAAATTGTAAGGCATATTATCCATTGTCAAGTGAAGAGTACAGGGACCTGACTTAGGCTCCAGTGCTGGCTCCACCTCTGCTTCTACATTCTGACACCAAGGTTTCAGTTTATATAGTATTACATATCCCTTTTTTCTCTTTATAGCTTAAATTTCTAGTCATTATCATTTTACAAATATTACACAGGTCAAAGGAAGGCAGAAATTCAATTATTAAATATATTATTAAATTATGTTTTCATGAGAAAACAATGAGATTATACAACAATTTGTTATATATAAACTCTTACCAAATATTTCAGGAAAGAGGCTGATATCTATTGTACAGTCTGTAATAATGTTTGAGAATTATTTGTAAATTAATTTTTCTAATTAGACCTTTGAAAGTTGTTACCATAGATGCAAATTGTTTCTAAATCATGTGATAAGCATCATTTTGCATATCTGTCCTATTTGAGGGGACACTAATGAATGATAAGTTAAAGCAAAGATTCCATGTCTATTTCCAAGTTGAAGAGTATACTAGGGAATCATTTTGTGAGGTCGACCTGCTTTTCTGTGTGATGTTCATTCATTAAAATCATTGTTGTCTAATAAAATGACTTTGAAAAGCAGCATTCTCTTGCTATGAGTCATTAATTCTCACAGCATCAGTGTGCCTGATACACACACGTGAAACCCTCCACACACTGAGTGGCTCTTTCATCTAAAATAAATTCTCCACCTGAAATTCCACGCCCATAAGGACCTCCACTTTTCAAAATTTCTAATCATCAATACTTTCTCTTCATTCTATAAGATATTTTGGATACTTGTAAATATAGCAGTAATTGAGGTTTTTATCTTCATTGGAGTCAACAGAAATGCAAATGCCACTCAGAGAAGTTTGCTTTGAGGATAGTTTCCCCACAGAAAATTCCTTTTCCTCAGAGAAATGGCATTTTCTCAAATTATATCAGTGTTTAAAAAAAACTTAAAATAATCTTTTGGGTTTTTTAGGTTTCAGGTAAGTGGTATTTAGATTCCATTTTATGCATACAGCAAACTATTTGATGAATGTAGCTCAAAATTACTCTAAAAATATCTAGTGGACTTTCACAATATCTGATATCAATATTAGAAAAAATCATATTTGGCTATTGGAAAAAATTGTTATATTTTAATGACAAAAATATTGATCATTTTAATAACAAATGATGTAAATTCATATAAAAATCTAGGGAAATACAGAAACTATATAAAAAGAAATACTTTATAAAATTATTAAAACTTTGTATGAGTATTTTTTAAATTTGTTCTCATTAGTTATACATGATAATAGAATATATTTTAACATACTATACATATAAGGAATGTAACTTCCCATTCTGGTTTGTACATTGGGCATGTATTCATATATGCACATAGGAAAGTAATGTCCAATTCATTTTACTTTCTCTCCTATTCCCATTTCTCCCCCCTTCCCTTCATTCCTCTTTGTCTAACCAAAGCACTTTCTTCTCTATGAGACACCCCTTCATTCTGATTTAGCATCTTCATATCAGAGAAAGCATTCTGCCTTGGTTTTTGGGGATTGGCTTATTTCACTTTGCATGATTGTCTCCAATGCTATCCATTTACAGGCAAATGCCATAATTTCATTTCTCTTTATGGCTGAGTAGTATTCATTGTGTAAATATACCACTTTTTCTTTATTCATTCACCAGTTGAAGGTACCTAGGAAGATTTTGTAGTTTAGTTATTGTGAATTGAGCTGCTATAAACATTGATGTGGCTATATCACCGTAGTATGCTGATTTAAGTCCTTTAGGTATAAACCTAGGAGTGGGATAACTGGGTCAAATGGTTCCATTCCAAGTTTTTAGAGAACCTTCCTACTGCTTTCCAGAGTGTACCAATTTGCAGTCCTATCAGTAATGTATGAGTATACCTTTTTCCCCATATTCTTCCCAGAATTTATTATTACTTATATTCTTGAAAATGCCTTCTGACTGGGGTGAGATGGAATCTCAGTATAGTTTTGATTTACATTTCTTTAAATGTTAGTGATGTTGAATATTTTTTCATATATTTGTTGACCGATTGCATTTCTTTTTCTGTGAAGAGCCTTATTCGGTTCCTTTGCCTAGTTATTGATTAGGTTATTTCTTCTTTTGGTGTTAAGTTTTTGAGTTGTTATGTATACTGAGAGATTAATGCCTTATCTGGTGCAGGTGGCAAAGATTCTCTCCCATTCTGTAGGCTGTCTTTTCATATTCTTGATTGTTTTCTTTGCTGTGAAGAAGCTTTTAGTTTGATTTCATCCCATTTATTGATTCTTGATTTTACTTCTTGTACTTTAGGTGTCTTGTTAAGGAACTCAGTTCCTAAGGCGATATCATGGAGATTTGGGCCTCTTTTTCTTCTATTGGCACAAGATCTCTAGTCTAATGCCTAAGTCCTTGATCCACTTTGAGTTGAAGTTTTTTTGCTACATATGGATTCCCAATTTTCCCAGTACCATTTGTTGAAGAGGCTAACTTTTTCCAATTATGTTTTTGGCACTTTCGTCTAGTATGAGATAACTGTATTTATGTGGGTTTGTCTCTGTGTCTTCTATTCTGTACCATTGGTCTACATGTCTTTTGTGTGTGTGTGTGTGTGCGAATACCATGCTGATTTTGTTACTATGCCTCTGTAGTATAATTTAAGGTCTGGTATTGTGATGCCTCTTGCTTCACTTTTCCTTCTTAAGGATTGCTTTGGCTATTATGGTCTCTTATTTTATAAATGAATTTCTTTACAACTTTTTCTATTTCTATTAAGAATGTCATTGGAATTTTCATAGGAATTGCATTAAATCTGTGTAGTGCTTTTGGAAGTATGGCCATTTTGACAATATTTATTCTGCCTACTAATAGGGAAACCAATGGAATGCACAATCTTTTTAATGGCATACTATGAGAAAATTCCCCACACCTAAAGAATGAAATGGAAAATCAAATACATGGCTTAGAGGATCCCAAATAAATATACAAAATTATAATAGACCGATATTAAGGCACATTATTATGAAAATGCCAAACATACAGAATAAGGATAGAATTTTAAAGGGTGCCAGAGATAAAGATTGCATTACATTTAGAAGGAAAGGTATATGGATCTCAGCTGACTTCTCAATCCAGATGCTCAAAGCTAGGAGGTCTTGGAATAATATATATCAAGCTTTGAAAGAAAATGGATGTCAACCCAGAATACTGTACCCAGCAAAATTATGCTTCATATTTGACAATGAAATAAAAATATCCATGAAAAACAAAAGTTAAAAGGATTCACAACTAGAAAGCCTGCAGTGCAGAACATTTTCAGCAAAATATTTCATGAAGAAGAAATGAAAAATAAAAATGAAAACAAGCAAAAGGAAGAACTACACTAAAGAAAAAGTCAACCAATAGAGAAACTAATTCAAATGGAAAATCAGAAATAACCAAAATGACTGGGAATACAAATCATATCTCAATAATAACTTTGGATATAAATGGCCTAAACTCATCAATGAAAAGACATAGACTAGAAAATTGTATGAAATATTCTTAATGAATACATTATAAAGTTTTAGAAATAAAGTATTAAAAGAAATCCTAGAAAGTAAATGATATTTATATTATCATTGCATTTTTCTGATTTTCTATTTGGGTCAATCACCAGGTAAAATGTTGGTCACATTGTAATTCATTTTATCATGTTGTCAACTTTGTCTCTAAAATTGAATCAATTTATTTTCATTAGAAATGAATACTTGACTTATAAATCCTCCTAATTCCTTAATATATTTTGGGGTTTCTTTGTTTTAAAAATCATCTGTTTTTGGGCTGGGGATGTGGCTCAAGCGGTAGCGTGCTCGCCTGGCATGCGTGCGGCCCAGGTTCGATCCTCAGCACCACATACCAACAAAGATGTTGTGTCTGCCGAGAACTAAAAAATAAATATTAAAAATTCTCTCTCTCTCTCTCTCTCTCTCTCTCTCTCTCTCCCCCCTCTCACTCTCTCTTTAAAAAAAAAATCACCTGTTTTTTTCATGGTGTCCCTGGTTTTAAATATTTTTGTGTTAAATATTTTAATTCACAGAGTGAAGAAAACAGTATATTTCTTTTTCAAAATATTCCTGGCTCCTTCCTTACATCCTTACTTGCAGAAGGCTTTCCACATTATTGCTCTATGTTGCGAAAGAAAATCCCGTTATGATCCATTTGATTTGTCTGATATTTAATTTGTGAATGAATTTAGAGATTAGCTTTATACATCACAAATCACTGCATATATCAAAGGGAGTGCTTCTTCACTTTTCTAATCTTTGCATTCTGTTAGAAAATTTTCCTTTATATACACTATATGTATTTTCTGTTCAGTTTATTCTTAGATATTTTATAGTGTTTTTGCTAATATTGATTGGATCTTTCAATTATAGTTCCTATATGTTGATTCTGGACTATAGGAAATTCTGTATATATATATATATATATATATATATATATATATATATATATATCAACAGAATATATATATACATATTGATAGATAGATAGATAGACAGACAATTAGATAGATATTTCCAGATTAATCCTGGGATTTCTCATAAATTTTCCATTTATAATTTTGTGGGTAAACTGTTTATTCTTGTGTATAAAGAGTGATGATTCTGTCCCTACATTTTTCGTTACTTGTAGTTTTTCAGTATTTCAAAATGTTGTTTTGGTCAAAATTTAGGTAGCAGCACTAAAAACAGGATACAATAGGCATCCATGTTTTTTTTTTTTTTTTCTTCCTGGATTTATATGTGTACCAGGAAAGGTGGCCGTGATGACAGTAACAACGATGTCCCAGACTCTGCCTGTGTGAAATTCCCTCCTCATGGGGATTCACTCAGCTTTTATTTTTTGAAATGTACTTTACATTTTTTTTCAAATATTCTTAGGTTTATATTGGAATGACTTAGGGCCATTTTCTCCTTCCATTTAGCAATTTATGGGTTCAATTATGTGAATAATCTCCTAATAGCAAAACATTTCTTCTATACCACTAAAAGTGTTCCTCTATCATTTTCTATTATTCATTTAGTCTACTGCAAAATTCAATTTTCTACTCTTCTACTTAGGGTTTATCAATTTACTCTTAATTTGATTTCATATAGAATTGAACATTCTTTTCATTTAAGTAATATTTATTAATTTTGATAGGTTTAAAATATATTTTATCATCATATTAAGGGCCAAATCTATGTGGATGTGAGAGTATTTAAGACACTTTTTATGATATTAACTCCTTAATTAGTAGCTTTTTGAAAAGCAGAATTATGATTTGATTTCACATAAACCAGTGAATTAAGGTAATATGTTTTCTTTTGACCTTGTTATAATTAGTTATGGCTCTTTGGAAATTATAATTAACTTAGATTAAAATACAGAAAGATATGATTAATTTCGGTTAAAATATAGTGCAGGAAAATTCTTTGAAAGAATGTAAAATTAAACATGAGCATTGAAGGGCATCTTGTCCTGTGGATTGTGGTGAAAGCCAGCTGTTTTGTAATCTGCCAGTCTTTGTTTTGTCAAGACCATCCTATATAGATGTCCTGAGAGCTATGACTTCGCAGGCACAGGCACAAAGGGATCAGGGCTGCAGAGCCAAGCCTGATGACTAGCTGGTTCGTCTCCTTCCCCTAGACAACACTGAGCTAGTCCACACCCCAAAGCACAACATACATTAACAGTTCAAGCCCTAGAGTCAAACTAGGAAGTGCAAATACAATACCACCACATAATTAAATGTTTGATAAATGTTTGCTTCTACTAATACGTTTGTTATTATCCTATTCTTTTTCAATGTGCCCTGGGCACCAGATCACCTATTGCATAATCAGGGAGATGGTAACCTTTTCTAGTGATTAATAAATTCTTTAGAAACTTCTTTTAATGTGACATTAGCCTAATGATTACTCATATCCTTTCTGCATATTGTCTAGAGAGATAATGATGTTGTTTCTAACAAAAGATTAAACATGCTAGACATTAAAAAATGTAAATGCTAAGTGTTAAACTATTCTAAAAATAACTATTATTTCTTATCTAAGATTAAATTAATGAAGATCAGAAACATGAAAATGAAAGAAAGAGGAATAAAATCAGGGATATAAGTGTTAAAGTATATTGATATATATTGTATAAAATGTTTATACTAAGAATTAAACATTTGGGTAAAAAAGGAACAACCATAAGCACATAATCCTAGATCCTTTACAAAATAAAATTTCAATAATTTTTCCAATTAGAATTAATATGGGCCATAATATAGCAAAATATAATCACAAATATTTATACAATATCACCTATAAAATAGACATTAATTTGGCATTTTGGGGGAGGATTGGCTGACTTCACTTAGCATTATCTTCTGTATTTACCTGCAAATGCCATGATTTTATTCTCTTTTAATGCTGAGTAAAATTCCATTGTGTATATATGCCACATTTTTTATCTGTTCATTCACTGAAAGGCATCTAGGTTGGTGCCACAGTTTAGCTATTGTGAACTGAGCTTATATAAACATTGATGTGGCTGTGTCCCTGTAGTATTCTGTTTTTAAGTCCTTTGGGTATAGTCTGAGGAGAAGGATAGCTGGGTCAAATGGTGGTTCCATTCCCAGATTTCCAAGGAATCTCCATAGTGCTTTTCATATTGGCTGCAAACAAATGCCAAATGTTTTCTCTGATATAAGGAGGCTGACTCATAGTGTGGTAGGGAGGGGGAGCATGGGAGGATTAGATGAATTCTAGACAGGGAAGAGTGGTGGGAGGGAAAGGGAGGAGGCAGGGGATTAGCAAGGATGGTGGAATGTGATGGACATCATTATCCAAAGTACATGTATGAAGACTCTAATTGGGTGTCAACATACTATATATACAAACAGAGATATGGAAAATCGTGGTATATATGTGTAATAAGTATTGTAATGCATTCTACTGTCGTGTATTTAATAAAATAAAATCAATAAAAAAATAGACATTAATATCATTATTTTAAATATCTGTGTTAGAAAAGTAATTACTCCTCAAGTGATTATTTCAAAAATCATGGAAGTTAGTAGCATTTTTCTTAATAGTCAAAATCTAACAGCAGTACACAATTCATAAACAATAATGTGGTTAAACCAGTTGTGATGTATTTTTATGATGGAAAACTACGTAGGAATGACAAAACAAAAGCAAAACCAAAAACTAACATATAAGACTCTGCATAAAGGATCTGAGCTGCAGACTTTGTATGTGGTTGCATTATTTATAGAGACCAAAAGTCCATTTACTAGTATGAAACAAAGGCTTAAGACAGAGAGAAGAAAGGACAAGTGAAAACCCGGCCAGCCAATACTGTGTGCAGCTGAATTATTTAGAGGCTGAATGCCCTGAGAAGGAGTTCTGAGCTCCATTGAGGAGTGGGGACAGTTTAGGAGCTGCATGAGGTTGGAATACTGGTTATGTTTTATCAACTACAAATACTTTTCTGAGGCTTTGAAGGCAGAGTGAGGCAGAAGCCTTGATCCTGTGGATCTTCCCTTCTGCTCCCAGTGGCAGCTGCATAGGAGCGCGACGACCAAGAAGGTACAGCTAAGCAAGCACTTCATCCCGGAGTGTGGTGACCTCTCCAGTTCATCGAGGGCACCTGAAACAGTGACTATGTGGATATCTGTTCCCAGTGTATCTGCTCTCCCTTGCCTTCTTGACCTGGTGGAGAGATAGGACCCTTGCTGGAAATTCTGTAGTGGTCTCCAATTGTGGAGATCCAGGGTCAAATTCTTTCCTCCAGAATATAAACATTTTATAGGCACCTAATTCCTTGTCCCTTTCTTCTTAGGAAATTAAGAGCTTCCTGCTGAATAAAGAATGATACAGTGATCTTAAATATGTTCGTTCATTTATTCAAGGATTAGCCCAAGGCCTGCTATGGGGTAGCTGTTCTGGGTATTGGAGTTCTTCAGTGGACACAACAGACAAAGGCCCCTTGGCCTGGAGCTCTTTATATCCTCATCAATGTAGTCAATCAAGAAAATCCAAAGAAGATATGACTGTAGCAAACCTGAGAAAGGCACACTCCTTCAGAGTGCATGCCCTTCTTAAAGACTGCAGGTGTTCTTTAATTCTCTATGCAGGGACATATCCAGGCACATTGCGATTTTTACTTTCTAGTATACTTTAAAATATTTTGCCCCCTCCCCCAGTGCCTGCAAGCTAGGCGAACCTGTAACCCACGGGTGGGCGGGTCAGGCCCAGCAACCAGCCAAGTGACAGAGCAGCTACACGTGCCTGCAGGGAATGCGGACCGGACCCACTAGGACAGGTCCGGCGGCCTGCTGAGGGGCAGGCCCGTCCCCTCCCCCAGTGTCTGCAAGGTAGGCGGGACTGTGACCACTGGCAGATGGGGCCCAGCAGCCTGCTGAGGGGCGGAACCGGCCCCTCCCCCAGTGCCTGCAAGCTTGGCGAACCTGCGACCCATCAGGAGGTTAGGCCCAGCAACCTGCGGAGTGACACAGGTGCCCCTAGCACCTGCTGGGTAGGCAGACCTTTGACAGACCAGCAGAGCAGACCTAGGGCCTGCCAGCGTGGTAGACAGATCACACCAATTGGAGAAGGATCACAGCCACTACCTGCCCTGCAAGGGTGATTTTTCAACTATACAAGAGCCATACAAATAAATAGAGGGAAAATTTCAAAAACACAACAGTTTCAACAAGCAGAAAGAAACGCCAGCAGTATGAAAAGACAAGGAAAGAAAGGACCACAGGCAATGCAGGTCAACTCAACTTTAGAAGAGGTAATAGCTGCAACAGATGGAATGTCAGATAGAGAGGTCAGGATATACATGCTTCAGATGATCTGGAGTCTCAAGGAAGACATGAGACAGCAAAATCAGACAATGAAAGATCACATTGACAAACAAATCCAGGAAGTAAAAGATCAATTTCACAGGGAGATAGAGGTAATAAAAAACAAACAAATAGAAATCCTAGAAATGCAGGAAACAATAAACCAACTTAAAAACTCAATTGAGAATACTACCAGCAGAGTGGATCACTTAGAAGATAGAACATCAGACAATGAAGACAGAGTATTTCTACTTGAAAAGAACATAGACAGCTCAGCAAGTCTGCTAAGAAACCATGAGCAGAACATCCAAGAATTATGGGATAATATCAAAAGACCAAATTTAAGAGTCATTGGGATACAGGAAGGCACAGAGCTCCAAACCAAAGGAATAAACAATCTATTCAGTGAAATAATACGAGAAAACTTCCCAGACTTGAAGAATGAGACAGAATCCCAAATCCTAGAAGCCTACAGGACGCTGAATGTGCAAAATCATAAGAGATCCACACCTAGACACATTATAATGAAGATGTCCAACATACAGAATAAGGAGAGAATTTTAAAAGCCACAAGGGAAAGGAAGCAGATTACATTTAGGGGTAAACCAATCAGGACAACAGCTGATCTCTCAGCACAGACTCTAAAAGCTAGAAGATCCTGGAATAACATATTTCAAATGCTAAAAGAAAATGGGTTCCAACCAAGAATCGTGTATCCAGCGAAATTAAGCTTCAGGATGGAAGATGAAATTAAAACATTCCACGACAAACAAAAGTTAAAAGAATTCGCAGCTAGAAAACCATCTCTTCAAAAATTCCTTGGCAAAACACTACAGGAAGAGGAAATGGAAAACAACAATGAAAACCAACAGTGGGAGGTAGGACAGTAAAGGGGGGAAAATAATCAAAGAGGAAAACAAATCAGGTTTAATAGCATTAATAAACAAATTATGGCTGGAGGAACAAACCGTATCTCAATAATAACCCTAAATGTTAATGGCTTAAACTCACCAATTAAGAAACACAGGATAGTTGAATGGATCACAAAACAAGACCCAACAATATGCTGCCTGCAGGAGACGCATTTGATAGGAAAAGATATACATAGACTGAAGGTGAAAGGTTGGGAAAAATCATATCACTCATATGGACTGCGGAAACAAGCAGGAGTGTCCATACTCATATCAAATAAAATAGATTTCAAGCCAAAGTTAATCAAAAGGGATAAAGAGGGACACTACATACTGCTCAAGGGAACCATACACCAACAAGACATAACAATCATAAATATATATGCCCCAAACAACGGGGCTGCTATGTTCATCAAGCAAACTCTTCTCAAATTCAAGAGTCTAATAGACCACCATACAATAATCATGGGAGTCTTCAACACACCTCTCTCACCACTGGACAGATCTTCCAAACAAAAGTTGAATAAGGAAACTATAGAACTCAATAAAATACAATTAACAACCTAGACCTAATTGACATATATAGAATATACCACCCAACATCAAGCAGCTACACTTTTTTCTCAGCAGCACATGGATCCTTCTCAAAAATAGATCATATATTATGTCACAGGGCAACTCTTAGACAATATAAAGGAGTAGAGATAATACCATGCATCTTATCTGATCATAATGGAATGAAACTGAAAATCAACGACAAAAGAAGGAAGGAAAAATCATGCATCACTTGGAGAATGAACAATAGGTTACTGAATGATCAATGGGTTTTAGAAGACATCAAGGAGGAAATTAAAAAATTCTTAGAGTTAAATGAAAACACAGACACAACATATCGGAATCTATGGGACACATTGAAAGCAGTTCTAAGAGGAAAATTCATTGCTTGGAGTGCATTCCTTAAAAAAAAGAAAAAACCAACAAATAAATGATCTCATACTTCATCTCAAAATACTAGAAAAAGAAGAGCAAAACAACAGCAAAAGAAGTAGAAGGCAAGAAATAATTAAAATCAGAGCTGAAATTAATGAAATCGAAACAAAAGAAACAATTGAAAAAATTGACAAAACTAAAAGTTGGTTCTTTGAATAAATAAATAAAATTGACAGACCCTTAGCCATGCTAACGAAGAGAAGAAGAGAGAGAACTCAAATTACTAGCATACGGGATGAAAGAGGCAATATCACAACAGACACTTCAGAAATACAGAAGATAATCAGAAATTATTTTGAATCCTTATACTCCAATAAAATAGAAGATAGTGAAGGCATCGATAAATTTCTTAAGTTATATAATCTGCCCAGATTGAGTCAGGAGGATATAGACAACCTAAACAGACCAATATCAATTGAGGAAATAGAAGAAACCATCAAAAGATTACCATCTAAGAAAAGCGCAGGACCGGATGGGTATACAGCAGAGTTTTACAAAACCTTTAAAGAGGAACTAATACCAATACTTTTCAAGCTATTTCAGGAAATAGAAAAAGAGGGAGAACTACCAAATTCATTCAACAAGGCTAACATCACCCTGATTCTGAAACCAGACAAAGACACTTCAAAGAAAGAAAGCTACAGACCAATATCTCTAATGAACCTAGATGCAAAAATCCCCAATAAAATTCTGGTGAATCGGATACAAAAACATATCAAAAAAATTGTGCACCCTGATCAAGTAGGATTCATCCCTGGTATGCAAGGCTGGTTCAATATACGGAAATCAATAAATGTTATTCACCACATCAATAGACTTAAAAATAAGAACCATATGATCATCTTGATAGATGCAGAAAAAGCATTCGACAAAGTACAGCATCCCTTTATGTTCAAAACTCTCGAAAAACTAGGGATAACAGGAACATACCTCAACATTGTAAAAGCAATTTATGCTAAGCCTCAGGCTAGCATCATTCTGAATGGAGAAAAATTGAAGGCATTCCCTCTAAGATCTGGAACAAGACAAGGATGCCCTCTTTCACCACTTCTGTTCAACATAGTTCTCAAAACACTGGCCAGAGCAATTAGACAGATGAAAGAAATTAATGGCATAAAAATAGGAAAAGAAGAACTTAAATTATCACTATTTGCAGATGATATGATTCTATACCTAGCAGACCCAAAAGGGTCCACAAAGAATCTATTAGAGCTAATAAATGAATTCAGCAAAGTGGCAGGTTATAAAATCAACACGCATAAATCAAAGGCATTCCTGTATATCAGTGACAGATCCTCTGAAATGGAAACGAGGACAACTACTCTGTTCACAATATCCTCAAAAAGAATAAAATACTTGGGAATCAACCTAACAAAAGAGGTGAAAGACTTATACAATGAAAACTACAGAACCCTAAAAAGAGAAATTGAAGAAGACCTTAGAAGACGGAAAAATATACCCTGTTCATGGATAGGCAGAACTAACATCATCAAAATTGCGATATTACCAAAAGTTCTCTATAGGTTTAATGCAATGCCAATCAAAATCCCAACGGCATTTCATGTAGAAATAGAGAAAGCAATCAGGAAATTCATATGGAAGAATAAAAGACCCAGGATAGCAAAAACAATACTAAGCAGGAAGTGTGAATCAGGTGGTATAGCGATTCCAGATCTCAAACTATACTACAGAGCAATAGTAACAAAAACAGCATGGTACTGGTACCAAAACAGGCGGGTGGACCAATGGTACAGAATAGAGGACACAGAAACCAACCCACAAAACTACAACTTTCTTATATTTGATAAAGGGGCTAAAAGCATGCAATGGAGGAAGGATAGCATCTTCAACAAATGGTGCTGGGAAAACTGGAAATCCATATGCAACAAAATGAATCTGAATCCCTTTCTCTCGCCGTGCACAAAAGGTAACTCAAAATGGATCAAGGAGCTTGATATCAAATCAGAGACAAGGCATCTGATAGAAGAAAAAGTTGGCTACGACCTACATGCTGTGGGGTCGGGTTCCAAATTCCTCAATAGGACACCCATAGCACAAGAGTTAACATCTAGAATCAACAAATGGGACTTACTCAAACTAAAAAGTTTTTTCTCAGCAAAAGAAACAATAAGAGAGGTAAATAGGGAGCCTACATCATGGGAACAAATCTTTACTCCTCACACTTCAGATAGAGCCCTAATATCCAGAATATATAAAGAACTCAGAAAATTAGACAATAAGATAACAAATAACCCAATCAACAAATGGGCCAAGGACTTGAATAGACACTTCTCAGAGGAGGACATACAATCAATCAATAAGTACATGAAAAAATGCTCACCATCTCTAGCAGTCAGAGAAATGCAAATCAAAACCACCCTAAGATACCATCTCACTCCAGTAAGATTGGCAGCCATTATGAAGTCAAACAACAACAAGTGCTGGCGAGGATGTGGGGAAAAGGGTACACTTGTACATTGTTGGTGGGACTGCAAATTGGTGCAGCCAATTTGGAAAGCAGTATGGAGATTTCTTGGAAAGCTGGGAATGGAACCACCATTTGACCCAGCTATTCCCCTTCTCAGTCTATTCCCCAAAGACCTAAAAAGAGCATGCTACAGGGACACTGCTACATCGATGTTCATAGCAGCACAATTCACAATAGCAAGACTGTGGAACCAACCTAGATGCCCTTCAATAGACGAATGGATAAAAAAAATGTGGCATTTATACACAATGGAGTATTACTCTGCAGTAAAAAATGACAAAATCATAGAATTTGGTGGGAAATGGATGGCATTAGAGCAGATTATGCTAAGCAAAGCTAGCCAAGCCCTAAAAAACAAATGCCAAATGTCTTCTTTGATATAAGGAGAGTAACTAAGAACAGACTAGGGAAGAAGAGCACGAGAAGAAGACCAACATTAAACAATGATGAGAGGTGGGAGGGAAAGGGAGAGAGAAGGAAAATTGCATGGAAATGGAAGGAGACCCTCAGGGTTATACAAAATTACATACAAGAGGAAGTGAGGGGAAAGGGAAAAACAATACAAGGGGGAGTAATGAATTACAGTAGTGGGGGTACAGAGAGAAGAGGGGAGGGGAGGGGAGGGGAGGGGGGATAGTAGAGGATAGGAAAGGCAGCAGAATACAACAGACATGAGTATATCAATATGTAAAGCAATGGAGTGTAACTGATGTGATTCTGCAAGCTGTATATGGGGTAAAATGGGAGTTCATAACCCACTTGAATCAAAATGTGAAATATGATATATCAAGAACTATGTAATGTTTTGAACAACCAACAATAAAAAATAAATAAATAAATAAAATAAAGGTATTGTGTCCATCTTTAAAAAAAATAAAAAAATAAAATATTTTGCTTTTTAAAATGGAACTTGGTGATTATATTATGATTTTATGTGGATGACTAGAAAACAGTTTCATTTTTGTTACTTTATTTGCTTTGTTTGATGTTTAGGTAATTAGAATATGTATCCTTTTCCCTTATATACTCCTTTCCTGGAAATAGTGTTTTCATAGGAGTAGCTAATGAACATTATTTTATAATCATTTTAGAATGCAGTGAAGAATTGCAGCAATATTTGAGTAACAAATTTTCAAACCTTATAAAGTAATAGGATGCTTGTATATCTGTCTATCAAAAACTTATATAACACAATTCTGTAGGTAGAGCATTTTAAATATAATCATATCTTTTCTAGTTTGTATGACAAACCACAAAGATTTGTACCAGAAAAAAAAAATGCAGTTTTAAAGTGAGTGTTTTCATGGTGTGATTTTATTCATATTATTCAATTTCCATTTTCAATAGCTTACTCTTTTTCTTTAATGGGAAGTATACATTAATTTGAGAGGAATCTGGGGGTGATTAAGTTACCTTAAGTATACTTTATCTGATTTAGGTGGATATATGAACTTTTCAGACATTTAGTAAATCATTTCCTCACTTTTATAATCATTATCTATCTGCCAAAGGGAAATGGACATTTGGCAAGTAACCAGTTAATCTGAGCAGACACCATGCCGGGGAAATGTCTCTTGGCGCCTGAAGGAGGTATTAATAGACCAAGTGGTTTGATGCAACTGCAGGGATAGTCTTATCACCTTGTCTGAACTGACCCTGTAAATCATAGAGCATGAGAGTGGTTGGGCATAAGAACTCAAGCGAAAGTGTTAAACTTTTATTATTTTACAAGCCTGTGATAAAATAGATTGGATGTTTTATTCCCTCAACTACATGTAGCAATAAAATAATAGTCTTCAACTTTCCTAAAGGATCTTTGATAATTTGAAGTAAAAAATATGAAAAACTAAATTTATTTATGGAAGTATCAATATAAACAGAGAGGAAAAAGAAATATTTGGAGCTTAGAAAGCTTTGAATGTAATGTTTGGTGTGAGACTTTTGAACACTGTTAAATTTTTTGTGTTTTACAAGTTTACTACATCTTCTATGAGTTCAACTTTTTAAAATTCCACATATAAGTGAAATCATGCAGTATTTGTCTCATCAGGCTTTAGCATAATGACCTTCAGATTTATCCATGTTGTCATATAGGATTTCCTCCTTTTTAAAGACTGAATAGTACTCTATTACTTATATTTGTATTCATTAATTGTCTTTATCCATTCATTGGGTGAACACCTAGTTTGCTTCTATATGTTAACTATTGTGAATATTAGTGCAGTGGAATACTTTAAAAGACATATTTGAAGTACATAAAGAAATTTTAGAAAAAATGGCTATATATGGTTTGAATGACTGATTTTCATTAATTAATTAGAGCCTCAAAATATAAAAAAATTATGTAAGAGCAATATCTGTGACCCTGTCTTCAGTAGCAGATTGGGTAGGCTATTTAGAGATATTAATGAATTTTTTTAAATAAATATATCTAGAGATTTACTTTTTTCCCTGAGTTGTAGGCCTCTTTTTATTACTAAGATGACAAGATTATGTGCAAGTAAAAGACACTTATTGGTAGAGTGAAAAGACATTTAAATCATTTTAATTACTATTTTTAGCATTACTTTTTTTAAAAAAGCAATGAGATTATATTGTTAAGGCTTTCCATACTTTGTTTATCTATAGCAACATTCCCAGAAATAACATTAGTACTCATGATGTTTATTTTCAGTGGTGGAGCATACCCAGGGCCCCATGAATGCTAGGCAAGTGCTCTACTGCTGAGCCACATCATGTTCTGTTTTAATGCACATGATCTCATTTATCTCTTCTAATAGAATGTGACCACCCTAAAGCCACAACTGGTATCTAGTGATCTATGGGTTCAGAGAATGTGTATAGCCTGCTTCTTGTGAGTCACTGCATGTTGACTCCAACATGTGACTGCCCTCTTACAAAAGCTTAGCTGTTCAAGTCCTGGGCACCTGGAACTTGCAAATTCTTTGTGTAAACAACCAGTCCATAAATTTGAATTGCCAGATGCTACTGGAAGAGCAGTTGGAAGGCAGGGCTAGGAGTATTGACTTACAGGACAAGCCCTCCCAGTGTTTCCAACCATGCCTCCAGTTCACCAGTTCTTGGATATTCATTCAGTAATTTAATGAATATATCACAGAGATGCGTGTTTCATTTTAAATATGACTTTTTTTTTAGTTGTGGATGGACAGTACCTTTGTTTGTTTATTTTTATGCAGTGCTGAGGATGGAAACCAGTACCTCACATGTTCTTCCCATGGGGATTTTGGGACATGACATCTATGCCTTTTCTTCTTCTGTTGACTTAATATTTCTATCTTTTTTTTTCCTAACGAAATTCTTAACCCATGCAATATTACATAGCTGAATTTATCATTCATCCTGAAGCAAAACTGGACTTACATTATATGTCAGGTAATCTTGGAGATCTGTATGAGAATATATTTAGACTTAGAAAAGTTAAGCTACTTGGGTTTTTTTTTTAGTTTTATTTTAATATTCTGCCTAACTTTAGCTTCCAATAATTCTCTTTTAAAATCACCAACACAAGCTGCAACATGAAACACAAAAATACTCCATATTAAAGGACTTATTTATGTTACTTAATTTATCACCACATTAAACTGTTATGTATTTCCAGACACCCTATGAGAACACCTTAATGTATTGCACAAGTTAATGTTGACCTATATAGAATTTTAAATAATTTCATCAGATAATAGAAATTGATTTCTGAACATGTAAGCAATCTAAATAATTAAATTATAATCAGTGCTATGAGTAGTTACCTAATTCCTATGTTATGGAAGTAATCTGATTTTGTGAGTAATACATCTTCCTCATAAAAGTTTAAAAAAACTGAGTTAGCCTTGTTGTCCTATACCTAAATTTATTTGTTTCAACCAAAAATGAAGGTCCAAATAACCACTCAATTTGTGTACTTGTGATCTCTCATCTAGTTTCTCAAAGAAATACTTGGTCAAATATGATGATACACTGGTATTGTATGGAACAGTAAAGTTTTGGAGATTATTATTTATTTACCAACAGGTAACAGAAAAATTTTTGGAAGGCTTAAATTCAATACAATAGAAAGAACCTATTTTTAATCTTTTCTATGTCAATTCATATTTTCAATTTGATATACTTAGTTTGATATGTAGTATATTTGTAGGTGTGAAAAGAGATACAAATATGAACACGAGGAAACTTCTTTCTTCTTAAAACTCAATATATCCATTAGGACTGGTCAAGTAAATAGAAAACACATCACGTCTACAATCAGCAGGGACTTAATAAAAGTAATTTGAAGAACTCAGAAGCTAAGAAATAGATTGCTTCGGGGTAACCTGTAGATTAGTAGCAATAGGGTAATTAACATCTAGAATGGAAAGACCCCACCCTACAGCATGGACAGTGTCAATGTGGTGAGAACTAGAACTCCTGCTGGTGTGTTCTTCTTAGGGCCACAGTAGATGGAAAATTGTCAGACAGATGCAGCTTTGGTTAGCAAAGCAGAACTCGGCATCTCTCCCACTACTGCCGTCCAGTCTTCTGCCAGGTTCTGCCACTGCCTGAAAAGTTTTAGCAGTCAGCTGGCAAGGGGCCTGGGAAATGGGTTCCTTCCACTATGAGTGAGGACAGGGGAGGAACAGATTGGAGAGCAAATGTGCCGGAGGTCAAACAGCACAAGGACAAAGGTGAGTATTCAAATCACAAGTAGAAGAAGCATGGCAAAAGCCATGAGGAAAGTAGAGATTACTTGATGGAAGGAAGGGAAGACTAAAGCTGATAGAGTAGATGATATTTGGATGTGACTTATGATTAAAGGAAGATATTCCTTATCATCTAAACTAAGAAACTTTTAAGAATGGAAGGGGTACTGTTAGGAAGTACTCCAATGCAACATACACAAACTTGAAAATATAATACATGAGAAAGATGGCACTCCAATCAATCATACAATTAAGTGTAATTTTTTTCTAATGTAAACTTATCGTTCTTTATTTGTTGTTCAACTTTTCATAATTATGTCATTGAAGATATTTTCGAACTAAATGCCAATGTCCACCAACAAATTCCAGCATTATTTATGTGGAAGAATCATCCTATCATGCTGTCTTTGAGATTATAAGGTTATTCATGGAAAGATTAAAATCAGGTTGCTTTGGGACTTGTTGAGTGTGTTACTAGGACATGTTTGTAGGTATGTGTCAAAAGATAATTAATGCCACAAGTTCAGTGCTCCATTCCATGGAGCTCATGGTAGTAAGGCTTTGGATGATGCTCCGGCAAGTTGTCCTGCATTATTCAATGCTGTACTTATTCTTCTTGGTCAAACTTCTGTCCTTACCTGCTTTTATCTGTGTTCTTTGGCCACATACTGTGCTTGCTGACTCTTCACCTTTAGTGCCCAGCATTGTATAATTCTTGGAAATCCATATTCTCTTATTTCATTCCTCTGAAAGTATTCTTTCCCACTTGACTAGTAAATGTGTATGTGTCAGATAAAACATACATTCTTCAGTTTTTATGCTTCTGTGCATTTCTGGATCAGTTGAAATTATTGGTGCTCTTGAAAAGACTGGTATCCTTGGCCCAAAATATCTTGGACTGTTTTCCCCCTATAATGCTTTAAAAATGAAGATTAACTACAAAGTAAAATGCAAATCACCTTCTACTAAACCCCATAGGGAACACGTTGTCTACATTTTCAAATGTTTGGTTAACAGAACAAATTGTAAGTGGGAAAGATAGCAGTGAATTTTTTTTCCATATTCCTGCCTTGAACATGTTCTGCTCTTCTTCATTTCTGGTTAAAATCAAGGGATATCACAGAGCACCTTCAAATTGTTGTTGGACACTGCTAGCAGTTCATCATGCCAGTGGTCATGGATTCTAGACCCATAGTTACAGGTCTCAGCCTCTGCTCCTGTTCCAATACTCTGCATTCCCTCAGAGGGAATGGGGCGCGAAGCCACAGAGGGCAGGTGGTATGTGTCCCTGCCTTCTCTCCAGACTGCTCCTCCATCAGTATCCCCGCTCACTAGCCTGCTCTCACTGTTCCCGAGTGGGAGACATCTAGAGGAGAGGAATCAGGGAGGAGGAAGTGTTCTCCTCTTGTCATCAAAATGCTCCTCGTATATTTTAAAGACATATTATTCCACTAAGGACTAATTTCCTTAATACAGGCCTAATCATATAGACTACTTCAAATATTTATTATTAGAAGTAAAACTGAGTGAACACTTCTGAACACAACTGCTTTGTATGAATCCTGGAATTTTCCTAGAATAGTTTTCTTGTTGTGAAATATACTTTGATACATCTCAGTAAATCTTGCTCTCCCCTGAAAAGATCACTGACATTTGAATCCTCCTTCAGAAATGTTCAAGAATGTCTTCCTTACCATTTCTCTACCCATATTTTTATTAATATATTTTTGCTGTGAGTAATATTGATTTTCCTTCTCAGTGACTTTTCCTTCCTTTGTGTGCCTTCATCTTGGCCTCTGGACAGCTTCCTGTCAAGTTTAGGACACTCCGCCTGGCGTCATTGCTGTTTGCCTTTCTCACTGTCCTGTTGTCCTCTCTGGCCATTCTGCTCTTTTTCAGACAGGAATGCAAGGAGAAATTGTTTGGATATTGCTTCTGTAAAACACAATACACAGGTCCATTTATTTCATTTAAATGATTTATTCTCTAGAATTATGAGCATAAACAATAGCTTCATTCATTCATTCGGAGAGTTTACTCTGAGTAGAAACTTATAAAAGACTGATTTATCAAATGAAAGCGTTTTGAACAACAACATGGTTTTTCGGAACATATGTAGCTCTGTGCAGTTACAGGGCATTGAGAGTGGGCAGAGAGAATGCTTGCGACTTTGTTATAAAGCATTATTGAGCTAAGTGCTCCTGGCTCTAGGGAAAACCATGTAGGAGGAATGCTCCCCCCACTGATGTGAGTCACTCCTCTGACTTTCTTCACCCAGGGGGGCCTGAAAAATAGAAAAGGAGCTTGTGATTCCATGTACAATTTTGGTGAGTGATCATTGATGTTTTAACTTACTACTTGCACTCTAGAGACAGAATATTGCCTAGATACTAAGTTATATTTGTTACGATGGTTTAACTGTAAGATCAACAGTTTTATTTTCAATTATTTAGAAAACTTTAAATATCACAGAATCAGAATATAGTTTATAACGTATTAAAATGTATTGCTTACTGTTACAGAGCTTTATTTGTAGATGTGATTGGTGATTAATGCAAGCTTTTAAAAGAAGAGAAATGTACAAACATGATTTCTATTTGACCTACATAATAAGAACTAATTTATCTTTCCATATGTGATTTGTATGGGATATACTCAGGATGTACATGTACAAAAACAAATACATAATTATGAGGTAAAAATAAATAAAATCTGGCTGAGCAAGGCCTACAATTTTCCCTGTAATGTTTCAAGGTACATTTGGCATTGATGTAAAGCCTTTTATTTTTGCCAGGGAGGAAATCTTGATTTTTTTTTCTTTTTATTTTCTCCTTAATTTAGTTCTCTGACTGAAAGGAAATAATTGTTAATGATAGACATTTAAGTAATCCAGAAGTGCTAGGGAAAGGAGTTTGGACTTCTCATTTGGATTCCATTGCATAGAATAGAGTCCCAAACACTGAGATCATGTTCCATTCCTGTAGAAGTAAATACTTATCAGCCACTATCCTTATGCCCATCCAAGCAAGAAGTACACTGACAGCAAGTTCTGTGGGTTCTGGGGTTTTCTCAGTAAGCTCTGACTAGAAGCCATGTGGCTATCCCTGCTCCCTCCATTTCTCTTCATTTAGGTACACAACTGTGGCTGTAAAGGTAGTGTCATCTGGGGAGTTTTTAATAGTTAATGATTCCCGTGTCACCTTGCACCCAGCAGGGCAGAATCTGAACTTGGGGCCAATGGTGATTTTAAACCTCAGCTATAACTGGAAAGTTTTCCAGAATGCCAGTCTCTCCTGATTATTTCTTTCGTAACAACTTTGTAGTCAATTTTTTTTTTTTTTAACATGCCTTAGGTATTCTTTGCTGCGTCTGGTCTCGCGTCTTACCTGCCTGTTTTACTTTAATCCAGATCTAACTGTGCTTTGACTGAAGAATACCTCCTGTGCTTCCTCCCCGTGGCTCTGCTGATCACCTTCAGCGGCAGGCTCCCTCTGACACTCGAGGCCTGGCTAGCTCCAGCTCTTCCTTGCTCATTCACTCATTCAGTTGGTTTGTTAGTCAGTTAGCATTTTATCATTATATTATAAGCAGTGAAAAAGACAGAACTTGTCCCTATTCCTTGACATAGACATCATAGTAGGTTGTAGGGTGGCGGAGTCAAAAAACAAAATCAACCCAATGAACACTTCAGATAACATGATAGTGAATGGTATACATCAGAAAATTAAATAAGTAATATGATAGACGAGAGATGATGGGTACGAAAAGTTCTTTATCTAACTAATGATTGTTTGTCTTTGTGTTTACCCTATTTTTTTTTTTTATTTAGACACCCAGTGAGGGAAGGGCTTAAGGAAGATTACTAAATGAAACAGAAAATGTGTAATGGGGCCTTGTGGTTTTTTTAAAGCAGAAGGAAGTGTAGTGGCCAATGCCCAAGGCTAGAACTGCATAAGGACTGTGTCCAGGGAAAGGGACAGAAGGTCCTGGAAAGGGGTCAGCCCCAGAGTGTGTAGAGTCCGTGAGTCTCTTAAGTAGTGGGGGGCCATCACACTGGTGATACAACTGGTCTGACTGTTTGAACATCATCTGCTGTGATTTACCTTTGGTGTGGAGGAAGGAATGGGAAGAAGAAAAGGGGAAGGCTAGGGTTGAACCCCCTTCTGTGTGGCCTAGTCTATAGAACATGGTACCTTAGAAAGAGGGAGGCTCTGGGGGTGGAGGAAGAGGCAGAGAACATGCTCTACAAGTGCTATTTTTTCCTCTTGCAGGCACCTTGAGAAGAGTGTCACAGGGTTTTTCCAGTGTTAGATGTGGGATTGATATAAAATGAGGAGTCACCCAAGGATCTAAGTCACAGCTTCCTGCTAGCAGAAGGTAGAAAACAGCTTTGAGGAGACCTTTAAAACTTTATTTTGGGTTGAATTTAGTTTCCTTTTTAAAATTAAATATTTCAAAGACTTTAGGAATGCAGAAAATTTCAAAATGGACATATGTGTATTCACCACCCAGATGTAAGTTTAATGACAGATATCACAGGTCTTTTGGTATTTTTAAGAACGACTCACACAGCTGTAGCAAAAGACCCACCTTCCATTTCATCCCCCTCCTCTCCTCTAATGAAAGGGTATGCTGGTGAATATCTTTTTTATGTGTATTTTTACTCTCAGATCACGCCTTAATGTGATCAACAATGTATTGTTAGCTTATATACATTTAAAATGACTGACATTGTACTGCATGATTCTGCAACTTTTTATACTATACTTATTTTGTAGACGTTTGAATATTGATAAATACAAACCTAATACATGTGCTGTATTACAGGAAACGCTGTGTTTATTTATCAATTCCTTATTGATTAGTCTATATTTCCTCAATTTATAAACTATGCCATACTGACAATTTTGTGTGAAGCATGTAATCCATATGTCCAAGCGATGTTTCACATTAAGAGAGCTGTTTTTCAGATGTGATGAATGCCACCAAACTGCTCCCAAAGTGTTCATGACAACTTACATTCCCACAGTGTTCATCCACCTGTGCTGAGCATATATATGAACATAAATTGATGAGTATTTTACATCAGTATGCATATCTATGCCTATGGATATTTAAAATATGATTATTATGTGTATTCTAAATAGAACTTTTAGAAATTTGGGTATTCTTTGGACTGTGGATATATCTTAGTTGGTAGAGTGCTTTCCTCACATCCACAAGGCTCTGGTTTCAATCCCCAGCACCACACACACAAAAAAATAAATAAATAAAAAGAAAGAAAGAAATTTGGGTATTCTCTGAAATAATTTATGTAACACTAAGTGTACTTATTTCTCTATGATTTGATAAAATTTGTCTAAATTGTTTCCTGAGCTTTCTTTGTTCAACTTTCTAAAGGTCATTAAAACAAAACAAAACAAAAAAACAAAAAACATGTGCTTCAGATTGAATGGAGCATGGAATTAAAGGAGCTTTCTGTTTTTAAGATGCAAGTTCTGAGATATGATGTTTGGCTCCCCGTGCCATTCATGTCTGACTTGTGTTTCCTTTAGATGTGCACCTATCACACCCACCTGGATTTCTCCACACTCCGCCTCTTGCTTGCTCAGTTGTCTGCATCTTCAGCTTAATCTGTGATGGGAGGAACAGAGATACTTGGTTCACAGTGGACACCAGCATCTAGCAGTATACCTGAATGATGTATAGACTGAGATGTGTTTTCAGTTGACTTGTTGGAGGTTGGTGGGAGAAAATTTGTTTCTTTCCTATTGGTACAGTACATGCACTCTCGGAATGGTGAAAAGACAGTCACAGAATGAAATCCTGTTCACTCAACAAAGAGCATGCTTATTGAATCTCCCTTAAATAAGTTTCTCTATGATCCCTACTAAAGAAAGGTATTGCCAATGATAAGAACACAGTGAGTATAGTTCATTATTTGGTAATGAGAACAATAACTAGGTACATAGAAAAAGAAATATATCTGCAGAAAGCACTATGCATATGCTATTCTGTACTGGGTACTCTGCCAATCATCTAAAAATTCACACATTTACATAGCACAAGATCCCTTAGATATGGGCACTATTCCTTGTTCACATATGATATACTAGAAAAAAATCTTCCCCATCACAGATGTCTTAAATCTCCCCAGGGGGAGGATGGTGAGATTAGAGGTGCACCCACTCTGACCTAGCACAGCCTGCCCAGTCTAGCTGCTCTTCATGAGCTCCACTGATGCAAAGCATTGTTGACACCTGTCTAGATCCATGCTTCATCCCCAAGGGCAACCTCTTCCACCTCTCCCTCCTTGTCTCACACACACATCATGAGTCACTACTCTCCAGCAAATTTATCAAAAGCATTTCCTGTACATTTCCCCATTTCTCCCCCTCATTTCAATTTGTAATACCAGAAGCACATGGTTATAGTAGATAGTTAAGTGATATTTTAAAGTAGGATGATAATTAAGCCAATAAGTCATTATGTTGGGATATTCATAAGAGAATGTCCTTGTTCTAGTACATACTCTTACTTCTGACTCTATTTCCACAATCTGAAAACCTGCGATATATTTTTTAAATTATTTATTTGTTTTAATTAGTTATACATGACAGTAGAATGCATTTATGCACTTTGATGTATCATACATGGATGGGATATAATTTCTCATTTTATGAGTGTACATGTTGCAGAGTCATATTGGTCATGTAGTCACATATATACATACAGTAATAATGTGTGTTTCATTCGACTATCTCTCCTGTCCCCACATCCCCTCCCCTTCCCTTCCATCATTTTCCCCTACCTAATCTGAGGTAATGCTATTCTTCCCTAATATCCCCTATCTTATTGTGAATTAGCATCTGCATATTTGAGAAAATATTTGGCCTTTGGTTTTGTGGGATTGGCTTATTTTGCTTAGTATGATATTCTATGACTCCAACCCTTTACTGGCAAATGCCATAATTTCATTATTCTTTAAAGCTGAGTAATATTCCATTGAGTATATATACTGCATTTTCTTTATCCATTCACCTATTGAGGGATACCTAGGTTGGTTTCATAGTTTAGGTATTGTTAATTCAACTGCTATAAACATTGACGTGGCTGTGTCACTTTAGTATCCTGATTTTAAGTCCTTTGGGTATAAACCAAGGAGTGTGATAGCTGGGTCAAATGGTGGTTCCATTCTCAATTTTCTGAGGAATTTCCATACTGCTTTCCACAGTGCATGAACCAGTTTGCAGTCCTACCAGCAATGTATGAATGTAACTTTTTCACCACATCCTTGCTAACATTTATTGTTGCCTGCATTCTTGATGATTGCCATTCTGACAAGACTGAAATGAAATCTGAAAACCTGTGATAAACTGCAAAGTTTAAATTTGTGATTATTCATATGTTAACACAGTACTTCTATGTAGCTAGAACTGATAGATTTCCGTACTGATTGGTTTTTTTTTTATGCTAAGGGGTCTCTTAAGACATGAGTATGTGGAATCTTTTAGTTGTGTGTTATTTTTTTTCCTACTACATATGAGTACTCTCTTAAAAAATAGGCTCATGGTCATGTGTACCACGCCAAAGTACAGAGACTCACGTGCATGTGCGCGCACACACATGCACTCTCACACTCAGAAGCACACACACACAATCTTCCACTTATACCTTTCAAACTCAAAATCACACCCACACCCTCTTAATACTCAAACTCATATTAACACTGTAACATACCCACAGTAACAAACTCACCCACTATCACACTCAACACTCATGCACACTCTGAAGCTCACACCCTCACCCTCCACTCACTCTTGCTGCAGTCCAGGCACCTCCCCATTGACACATCCTTGCTGTGGGCTGCTACTTTAGCTTGGAGCATCTTCCTTTCAAATTTTCCTCTTCAAATAATAATTTTTTAAAATTTTATTTGTTATAATTAGTTATACATGATATAATAGTGCATTTCAATTCATTGTACACAAATGGAACACAACTTTTCATTTCTCTGGTTGTACACAATGGAGAGTTGCACCACATGTGCAGTCATACATGTACCTAGGGTAATGATGTCCATCTCATTCCACCAGCTTTCCTACCCCTTTGCCCCCTCTTCTTCCCTCCCTCCCCTTTGCCCAATCTTAGTTCCTCCACTTTCCCCATGCGCCCCCATTGTGGGTCAGCATCCACTTATCAGAGAAAACATATGGACTTTGGTTTTTTTGGCTTACTTTGCTTAGCATGATATTCTTCAACTTCATTCATTTACCTGCAAATGCCATAATTTTATTCTCTTTTAATGCTGAGTAATATTCCATTGTGTATATGTACCACAGTTTCTTTATTCATTAATCTGTTGAAGGTCATCAAGTTTGGTTCCACAGTTTAGCTATTGTGAATTGAGCTGCTATGAACATTGATGTGGCTGCGTCACTATACTATGCTGATTTTAAGTCCTTTGGGTATAACTGAGGAGTGGGATAGCTGGGTCAAATGATGGTTCCATTCCAAGTTTTCTAAGGAATCTCCATACTGCTTTTAATGTATGAGTGGACCTTTTTCTCCGTATCCTCGCTAATACTTACCATTGCTTGTATTCTTGATAACTGCCATTCTGACTAGAGTGAGATGAAATCCTAGAGCAGTTTTGATTTGTGTTTCTCTAATTATCACAATATCAGACCTTAAACTGTACAACAGAGCTATAGTAACAAGAATGGCATGAAAATAGACTTGTAGACCAGTGGTACAGAATAGAAGACACAGACACAAACCCACACAATACTCTTTAATTAACTTCCAAATTTCAGAACCCATGTCCCCTTATCTATGAATCATTGCCATTTTCCATAATACTATTAGCTTCTTTGTCTTTACAAAGTGGCCTGAAGCTTGATTTTATATAGTACCACTTAGCCAATTGCCAGAAATATTTGTTGAATGGACAAAAGATAGAATGAGGAAAGGAGGATAATCAAGGGAGGGAGGGAAGGAAAGAAAGGAGAAAGGGACTTTATGTTTGAGAGATCAAGAAAGATCCCATTGTCACAACAAATAATAGAAGAGTGTTCCCTATTCCAGGATTCTTTGTTAACAAATAAAAATTTTCAAACTTGACATTTGAAAATTGTGTTCTGAAGAGAAGTGAGAGATCTGTTTGCATTTCCAGTGCGATCTGTGATGCTATTCAGTAAAATGCTGCAGTGATTTCACAGACCAATGTGTCGCTGTGCAGCTACTGACCAGCTGACCAGTCCAGTGTGTGGGCCACGTCTGATTGCCCTGCTAGATCTGTTTCCTCCTCTCTCCTGCAACCCTTCCTCAGAATTGGTCACCAGAGGTGGGGGTTCTCATTCCACCCATTTATTGTACTTGATACAGTCTCCAGGTTGGTCCATGTCATGAATGACAACATTTTGTTTCTTTTTGTAGCTAAATTGTCTCCCATTATGTATATATTCCATCATGTAAATGTACCAAATTTTCTTTATCGATTAATTGGTTCATGAACACTTAGTTTGTTTCTATGTCTTGGCTCTTATAAATACTGCTACAGCACACATGGGGGTGCAGATATCTCTTTGACTGACTGATTTCATCTACTTTAGATATGTGTCCAGTAGTGGGAAAGCTGGACCATACATTGTCTTATTTTTAATTTTTTGAGGAATCACATATCCTTTCCCATAATGTCTGTTCTAGTTTGCATTCCTACCAACAGCATGTAAGGGTTCCTTTATTTCTACATCCTCATAATTAGACTTTTGAATTTTTGATGGTTACAGATTCATATATATTTGTAAGAAATAATACAAAGAGAAGTGTGCAGCCTTTACCCAGTTTCCTCCAATGTTATCATCTTACAAAATTGCCTTATAATAGTACAACCAAGATATTGAAACAGTGAAAGTCAGAACAGAGAGAATTTCCATTTTAAGAATATGTGATGTTGCCCTTTTATAGCCATCTCCTGCATTTCCTGAGGACCCTCTTACCCATCTCTGACTTGATTTCCATTTCTGTATTTTTGACATGTCAAAATGTTATGTACATTGTAATAATTATTCCCCTAGTTGAATGAAGATGAATATCTTTCAAAGTTTAGGAGATATTCTATTTTATTTTCTGTACATTTTGTCTTTTCACATTTTATATCCAGTTAATTTTCATAAACTTGATACAATTCTTTGTATAGTAAGGTACTTGGTCTCATGTACAAAATACTGTTTTATTTACTGTGCACAAATTGTATAATTGTGTTTACATTTATCATTTTATGATCTCTTGGCTTGGGATTATACTTAGGAAAACTTGTACTATTTGGTGATTTTAAAAATGTATCTGCATTTTTCTTCTAACATTTTCCAGTATTATATACTCTTTTTTAATTTTTTTACTTTGATTTTCTGATTCATCATTATCAAGGTGACAATTCATAAAAGATGTGAAGAAAAATTCAATTTCTAGTTGTCTACCTAATTTTCCTAAGTAATTGAAAGAAGATTTCAAACTGATACCATTCTTTGTGATTTTTATATATTAATTATGATGACAGTGTTTTTCAGAAAGTCAAAGAAATATCATTGGGTTTTCCTACAGTATTATAATATTAGGAGGAAGTACAGATTTTTTTTCTTTAAAGTTTTAAGAAAGCTGATTTCCACGATGACAATACTGTTAATGTCATGCTGTGAATTTTCACGAAAAGTAGAAACCCTTTTTAATTACCTGTGGCCAATTACTCTATTCTATAAATGTGTGTTGTGCCTGGTGTTGATCTTGGCAACACTGGTCAAGCAGCTGTGCCATCATAGATTCATCTGCTTCTTTAGCATGTTCTCCAGGTCACTGACTCAGATTCCCTGGTTTCTGGAGGGGTGGTTGGTGACAGTAGGATTGCAGCTGCTTCTCTCTCAGAAACACAATTAATAGCATATAGCCTCATAAGTTCCAAGACTTCTGTTGACGTTGTAGCTGAAGAGCTCTTTTGCTTTTATTTTTATTATATTTTACTCTTCACTTACGGGTATGTGATTTTCTTCTTTGGAAAAGATACATTAAAACATTTCCTGAATAAGGAGGGAATTGAAACATTTACTTAACAGAATAAAGAGCTGCATTTTATTTTAGCCATTTTAGACACAAAGGAATACATCTTCCACTTACAGTTATATGCTAATCATAGTATTAATTGCAAACTGGGCACAGTGGTGCACACTTGTAATCCCAGTGACTTGGGAGGCTGAGATAGGAGGATCACAAGTTCAAGGCCAGCCTGGGCAACTTAGCAAGATCTGGTCTCAAAACTTAAAGTTCTTGTGGTGCCACATGAATGATTTAAATTACATGCCCACTACAAGCCAATGAGAGTTCTGATCACTCCACCTCTTGCCAAGGCTGAATGCCTTTGTTTTTCTAAATCTTTGTTAATTTGGTAGATCAAAATAGTAGTAAATGATTTTAATTTGTGTATTTTTGAAGTTTCATGAGAATGATTAGACTAAATGGCCTACATATGCTTGTGTCTTTTTCTGAATTTTCCACTCTGTTCCAAGAATCTTATGTACATTCTTACAGAATAAATATGCTCTTATAACTATCAGTTTAAAAAAAAAGTGGGGCAGTGTTGTGACTTAATGGTAGGGCACCTCTGTGTTCATCCCCAGTGCAGACCCAACAAGAGACATTAATTGCAGCAAGATAGAGTTTGAGATGGAGGAGGTAACCCATCTGACTTTTTTCCTGGAATACTTTCTCCTTGGTCGGAAGAACTTGTCTTTCTTCCGACTTCATCAGAGTAGATTACAAATAATGGATCCCTGCTTTCTCTTAAAAGGCACTGTTGGAACTTCAACATGCTTATCAAAAACTAAGAAGACTGCACCAGGTGAAGGTGGCAGAACTGAATCCTGCAAACAGCCCAGTGGATCAGAATGAGGCAGAAGCAAAGAAACTCAGATTTCAAGTGGAAGAACTGAAACTGGGACTGAACCAAAAAGAAGATGAGGTATTTTATAAATAAGAATGTAAGCATGTGCTGGATGGCTTCAAACAGCACTTTATAGTGTGTATGAGGCATTTTGTTCTTTATTAATGCATCATTAATCAGGGTAAAAACTTTCATATTTTAACAACTAAAGTCAATTTTTAAAATTATATGGAAAGAGAAGAAAGATTACAACATGCACATTTGAGTGATAATAGTATGTTTATAGCTTTAACGTTTCAGCATGGTCTGATGTGTGTGTGTGTGTGTGTGTGTGTGTGTGTGTGTTTAAATATGGACACAGTATAACTAAAACCTGGAATTTTAAATTTAAGATGTAAGCATATGTCAGAGAAATACAATACTTGTTGTAAATATACGATATATATATATATATATATATATATATATATATATATATATATTAGCACTGCTCTCGGGTTTTTGAATGAGGCTCATTTTGCTGTGTGAGGTCAACTTGTTAATGACTATGAAATATCTCAGATGGTTCCGGAAGGCAGGCATCTCAGTGTGATGTCTAACAGCACGACTGTGACTCTGGTGCAATTTCAGCTTCACTTATGAGCACAAAGAGTTTGTTTATTTGTTTGTTTTCACAGCAACACACTCTTCACTGTCACTGTGACTGTGGGACTGTCCCCTCCAAGTTGTGGTGATGTCAGATGGCGTTCCAGTCACTGCATCTGCTCCTGTTGGACAACTTGTGAGGCAAAAAGCAAAAAGCATTGGCTCCCTCCTTAGAAAGACTGTTTACATTTTTGCATGGGAAATAATAACAGAACATATTCTACATTTTGTGCTTTAGTTTTTAATCAATGTGATTTCAGTCGAGCAAACTGTATTTCTCTAGTAAAATCTTGTGAAAACAGATTCATTCCACCAGTGCAGCTCACACCCTGCTCTCTGCTCTTACTAGTGTTGTTTTGTTGGTGGGCACTTCATCCCTGATATGTCTCTTTTTAATGAAAATATGCATCCATTTATTGATATTCATATATATGTGAAGAATAAGTCCAAAGAAGACTACAGTAGTCTCAAGAGAATATTGTTAGGTTTTTCTTCTATTATAGCCATGATTTCTGGGAATAGTTTTAACATGCTCATGTTTATTGGGGTGGCAGGTGTGGTGAATAAATCATTGTGTCTGTTAATATAAGCTTTAAGAAATAACTTGGTGCTGAATTATTTGAAAGGGAATGAATATATATTCTAGAGTTTGTTAATCAATGAAATATTATTCTCCAATGATCTGATTCAACAATATCATGGAATAATGTAGCAATGAGCCATGTTCTCAAGGATGGGCATATAATTTGCTCCTCTGTGTAGGGTTATGTGTCCCACAGAATCAGTAACGGGTGAGGCCATCTGATGCTTGCTTCACTGATATCTCATGAGGAGAAGCAGAGCTCATCAGTTGCTATGTTAGTCAGGGTTCTCTAGAGGTACAGAATCAACAGGAAGTATAATTATAAAAGGAGACTTATTAGGCTGGCTTACACAGCCAGAAGCTGGATAGTCCACCATGGACATCTGCAGGCTGCAGAGCTGGAAGAACCAGTAGCTGTACAGTCCAAGAGCTGGAAGAACCAGTAGCTGTACAGTCCAAGAGGCTGAAGCCCCAGAACAAGAGGAATTAACAGTGCTACCCTAATCTGACACTGATGGCTTCTGGAAACTCCCTGAACACTCACTGGCAGAGTCTACTTTGGAAGAAGAGTGAAGAAGCAAGAGTCTGACATCCTCAAACCATTTCATCAGCAATCAAGAACCAGTTCAAGAAGAGTTAAGCTTGATTTTGCTGTTGCTTCCTTCTTCTTCCAACTTTTATTCCATCCAAGCCATCATCCTGTTGGATGGTGCTGCGCACGTTGGGGAGGGTCTCCACTCCAGATGCCTATTCCACATGCCAATCATTTCTAGACACATCCTCTTTAACACAGACTCTTAATCATTGGCATCTCTTAATCCAATCAAGTTGATGATTCAAATTAACCATTGCAGTTGCCATCAGAAGCTTGAGAGCTAATACAGGGCTTGAGCATGTCTCTGTTCTCTCTCTCTTCCCATGTGCATTTTCTTCTAGATCTCATGTCATGAAGCATGTCCTATAATAGAACATGCTCATAATCTCCACAAAGATCCCAAGATAAAGAAGACATGAAGCAACACTTTTGCTAACCCACCATGGCATCCATACAAGTAAAAGTCACTATGTGCTGATACAAGTCACTGAAACTTTGGAGTTATTGCTGGGGGAAAAAAAATCGTAGTTGAAGCTGATGCATATGGTCATTAAAATAATATAAGAAAACAAACTCTAAATACATACTTGGGCTTCTGTGCCAGAAGAAGGAGGTTAGAAAATATATTGGAGGTTGGAATGATACAGACCTATTTTATGGAGTGGTGAAACTTCTGGTACATTAATTTCCTTTGATATCTTGAAAGACAGATGATGACTGGGATTATCTGGTGGCTTTTAGGTGTAAAGATGTGAAATAATATTTCTTGTTTGCTATTAGTGCATTTTATAAGCACCTAAAATAAAGAAGAACTATAAAATAATTGTCAAATTTTTAAACAGACATGTAAGATTATACAATAATTTTAGACATCTTGTGGTTCATACTGCTGTAAAACACATCTTACTTTCATTTCCAAATGAGAAAATATAAAACCGAGAATTTCTTCAATAATAAAGGTCAATTAGAGTTTAATTTTGTGGCAAAAACCAGATCAATGGTGTGTCTATCAAAAGACATTAAAGCCCCAACTCTATTAAAGTAGCTCCTAATAAATCCTTTAAACTGGGTAAACTGGTGCAGGGAGGAAAGATTGAGGCTGTACCTCTACCAGAACATCTCATAATTCAGGTAACTAAAAGTAGCTTGGCGACAGAGTCATGTCTCCAAAGGAATTTAAGATGTGATTTTTGACATGCAGAAGTTACTGGAATGAAATAGAAGAAGACTCTGTTTCATTTATACTGACAAATGAGCTTTCAGCCTGAGCTGAAAGAAATTAATTTTTCAAGACTTGAAATAATTTTTTGTTCCTCCAAACTCCCATAAGAATGTTGCTGGCTGACTGTTATTTCAACACTGAGGGAGGAAATAGTCCTTATTAACATATTAGACATAGCCATAATATGATGTAGATGATGATGATGTTGTTGTTTGTGGTCTTGGTTTTGGCTTCAGCATTTTAAAAGGTAACAATAATAAATAAATAAATAAGTAAGTAAGTCAGGAAGCATAAGTCAGGCAAAATATAGAAATATTCCAAGGGACACTGTAAGTGCCCCATAACATCTACCAAGTTAGAATTCATTAATGTTTTCTATTTCGCTTTTATATATGGAAGAATTTATTTGACTTTCATTGTCCTACTTTTCCTGCAGTATATTGAGTATGTAGGTGTGGGTGTAAATTACTTTCCTTTTTAATGCATAGATCTCTGGAGCAACAGAGGACACATTGAGATCTGATACAGAAATTATCATGAGATCTTGAATGTTGAGACCAGTGCTGAATTTGGAATGCCATTTGTATAATCTCTTTAGGGTAGCAGAGGAAAATTTTTGAGTGAAGAATAGAAGAAAACATCTTATGACCAAGAGAGTGGGCTGTATGGATACTATATATAAATGGGTATTTGTGAGTGCATTTGTGTGTGGGGGGTGTCAATATTGCTGCCCTTTCCTGAGGGAAGCTTATGTTCCCAAGCATAAATGGCAGGCTTGATCCTGGTACTTGTTTGGCTAAAGAAATATGTGTTACTTTCCAGAAGGGGAACCATGGTTCCATATGTAGAAGGATAGGGGTTTATTTTATATTTAAAGCCTAAAAAATGGATGCATCAAGATGTATGTTCAACACACAAAATATTTCATACTTTTATACTTCTACTGCAGTTAATTTATCACTGGAGAGGATTAACCCAAACCACCAGCAGCTCAAAAGGAATCATTTTACTTCAGTTGTGAAGTCCTCTACTATTTTCTAATTAAATATCATCACTGATTTTGATGGTTGGGAATAAAAATATTCACCATGAAAATAAGATTTTTGCCTTAGATAGCATTCAACATTTCCATAGTTTCACATATCATGGAGAAGCAAAGAAAAATCATGCCTGTGTCATTGCTGAGCTTTTCAATTTCATGGTAGCAAATTCTTCAAATTGCAATTAGCGTTTAATTAGAATTGCCAAAATCAAAGTTTCTGTTAACTCCCACAAGTCAACAGATTTTAAATAAATTAAAATGAGATATTAATCCTCTGTACTGTAGAGAGAATAGATATTCTTGGGCCCAAAGGAGCAAATCCAGAATCTGATTAAACAAATGATCAAATTAAAAAATTCCTTTTTGGGTGAGTTGTTTTTCATTAGCAAATATAGCATTAAAAAATCTAATTTTATATATATTTTAAAAAGTGAATATCAGTTCTTACCATTTCATCAAAGTTTTTCTGTGTTTATGAGTTACATTTTAAAATGGAAAAATTTAATCATCATATATCCACATTAAAATATCAAAATAATACTTCAGTATATGTGGTGAGTAAAGCAATGTAATAAAAATACAACAGTACAATAAGCAGTGTTGTTAGAGACAGAATTAGGCATATGCTGAACTCATAAGTTTCTATTTCTTGCATCAAAGAAGGAATGTACATAATATAAATTAAAAAGATACATGAATATTCAACCTTTAGAACTGGTGTCAGAAAGGCTAAAGGGTAGAATGAAATATTTGCCAAACATTTTGTAAATCATTATCACATCACATAAAAAAAAGGAAAATAAAGGGGAAAAAGTCAATTGGACTATCACCACACAGTACTAACATGGTACTTTAGCATGTGGGCTCAAATGACCAGAATATTTTACACACCATTATAATCATTGTTGCAAATAATATTATATCTTGTTTTATTGATAATTATAACCAGTTTTCCTGTTGCTTTTTAGTGTCCACAGATAGTTTTTCAAGGGATACAGTATTATCTCAAGGGATATAAATCAAAGCATTAATCTATCTTCCCCAATTGGAGGTTATTTGGATTTTTCCCCAACATCCTTCTACATAGAGACTCTTAAAATATCCAATACACATCTTTTTTTTTCATTTCAAAAGTTCTCAAGGTGGAATTACTACCTTGTATGAATGAAAATGGTTCTTAATATGTGTGGTCTTACCAATCTTCTTTCATTCTCAGTAATAGTTCAAATCATGGAAATGACAGCTGCTACTTGATGCAGAATGGTAACTGCATCTAATTAATGCAAAAGTAAGGTGACCCTCACAGAATCTATTTATAAAATTAAAAAGCTTTTAGTCGCTTAATTTGTGATGTTCTTAATTGTATTTTTTTTAATTCCAGTTACTTCCTGTCATTGATTTTTTAAAAAATTTAACTATTATTTAATATTAGTTATTTTAAGCTTTTTATATTTTTATACTTTAAATATTTTAATTTTAACTTTTCATTAAAAAATTTATATGTTTAATGCTTTGATAAACTAATGAACATTACCTTCTCTTCTCATGGTTTATCTTTATGTGTATGTTTTAAGAACATGTTAGATCTACTCAAATTCAAGTATGTACTTCAGTGTTCTTAGCTGTAGTTATTAGGCAATATACTGGATCTCTAGAACTTTTTCATCCTATGTAAATGAATCTTTGTACCCTTTGACTAAAATCTTCCTGGTTCCCACCACAAACTCCCTGGTAAAAAAAGCATTCTGTTCTCTCCTTCTATAAATTGGACATTTTCGGATCTTACGTGTGGGGAATGGTGACTTGTACCATGGTCTTTGACTGCCTCGGAGCTGTGGTTGCACTTTGCCCTGGGAACTTTCTATGAAAAGGTGCAGACAAGATTGCCCAGGAGCTATGGTAATGCCCTGCTGAGAAAGTTCTGTGCAAAGGCATGGAACTATATCAGTCTTGATCTTGAGCTCAGACACAGGCTGCCAGTGATAGAGAATTCTGAGCATAACATTCTGAGCATAATATCTTGCAAGCACTGCAACCTTCAAGACTGCCTGCTTTGCAGAAACTTTCCCACAAATCATCTTTTTGTGATAATAATTATAAAGTAAACATGCTTTGCTGGCTTTGGGTTACTGTTCTCCCATCAGAGGTTGGTGTCCCACCTGGTCCCAGCTTCTCTCTATAAATGTCTGTGTGTCTTTCTTAATCCCTCATTGCCCTTCACTGGTTTCTAGGGCTCGGCTGTACAGGTTGTTGCACTTACATATGAATGAGATTGTGCAATTTTTATCATCGTGTTTATTTCACTTAGCATATTGTCCTTCAGGTTCATCCATGGTTTTGCATATGGCAAGATGTTATTTTTTAAAGGCTTAATATTATCCCATTGTTTATGTTAAATATATAATGATATTTAATAAGTATGAAGTACATTATAAATTTATTTATGCTGTATTCATCCACAATGAACATTCAGCTTGTCCATATCAAGATTTTGCGGACAGTTCTGCAATGATATTAGAGTGAAGATATCTCTTTGATATATATTTATGCTGAAGAGAAATTGCAGGATCAAATGGTCATCATAGTTTTGAACCTTTTCAGGAACCCATATAATTTTTCATAATTGCTATACCAATCAACATTCCCACCGAGAGTGTACCCAGTGTTCCCTTTCTCCACATCCACACTAAAACTTACAACTATGTCTTTGGGAGGGTAGCCCTCCTAAAAGTGTGTGAGCTGATAGCTCACTATAGGTAGAACTTATATTTCTCACCTTTTTGTATACCTGATTATTTGTATGTCTTCTTTGGAAAAAGTGTGTTCAGGTCTTTTGGTCTTTTTGTTTAACTAAGTAATTTGGTTTTGCCATTCAGTTATATGAAATCCGTATCTATTTAGAATATTGACCCCTTATCAGTTTTCCAGGGTTTCCCACCCTGAGACTGTTTTCATTTTGCTCACTGTTCCCTTTTTCATGCATAAGCCCTTCAGTTTTCTCTTGTTCCAGCTTTGTTTTTGCAAATTTATTGTCTATGCTTTTGGTATCAGATTAAAAAATAATCACTTCTGAGACAAAAAAAATCAAGGAGCTTTTACTGTTTTTTTTTTTTCTTACAACTATATGGTTTCAGACTCTGTGCTTATGTCTAGGTCATGTTGATGGTGGTTGAGGATATTATTAAGGGTCCAATTTTGTTCTTTTGCACATGGGCATCCAGTTTTCCAACACCATGTGTCACAGAGATCTCCCTTCCTAATCATGAATTCCTAAGTGCTCCTGTTGGAACTTAGGTGGCCATACATGCATGAGTCTGTTTCTGGGATCTCTGTTCAGTTTCACTGGCCTATTTGCATGTTTTTATCCCAATACCATACTGTTTTGATTGCTGTAGCTTTTTAACATCACTGGAAATCAGGAAGTGATTGCCTCCAACTTTGTTCTTTCTTGCTTTGACAATTCAGGTGTTTTCATGGTTCCACACATACATTACATGTTTTTTAATTTGAAAAATATTATTGTAATTATGACAGGGATTGTATTGAGTCCATAGATTGCTTTGCATAATATGCATATTTTAACAATATTACTTGTTTCAAAACATGGGATATCTTCCCTTTTATTTACATCTTCACTTTTTTTTTTCATTAGCCCTTATAGGTAACAGTGTTCAATTCTTACACTTCCTAAGTTAAATTTATAAAGTATCTTATTCGTTTTGATGTTGTAAATAAAGGTGTTTCTTAATCTATTTTTTGGTAATTGTTGTTGCAAATAAATACTACTCTTTTATGTATGTGCAGTCTGTACAATACAGAATTTGTTTATTGTATCTAACAAGGTTTACTTGCAGTCTTTAGAGTTTTCTTCTTTAATATTTATTTTTTTTTAGTTGTAGTTGGACACAATACCTTTATTTCACTTATTTGTTTTTATGTGGTACTGAGGATCGAACCCAAGGTCTCGCACGTGCGAGGCGAGTGCTCCACCACAGAGCCACAACCCTAGCCCAAGTCTTTAGAGTTTTCCACATTCATATCAGATCATCTAAAAACAGAGGGATATATATATATATATATATTTTTTTTTTTCTTTTCTTTTCCAATTTGGATATCTTTTGCTTCTCTTTCTTTTGCCTAATTGCCCTGGCTAGGACTACTTTGAGCAGAAGTGGTGAGAATGGGTTTCTTGGAGGAAAAGCTTTCTTTTCCCCATCCATTACTATGTTAGCTGTGGTGTTTCATAAATGGCCTATATTGTGCTGATGCAGGTCATTTTATATCTGTTTGTTTAGACTTTTTATCATGAATAGCTGTTGAATTTTGTTAAATTCTTTTTATGCATCTATTGAGATGATCCTGTGGGTTTTACCTCTCATTTTCTTAATATAGTATATCACCTCATTTGATTTGTACACATTGAAATCTGTTTCTTTAATTCAATTGCAGTACTTACTTTTGTTCTCTGCACTTGTTTAGAAGAAAAAAGATTCAATAAATGAGGATGTTTGAAATACTTAGTGAATCATTTTGTGTTTAAAAAGATACAAATCAGGGTGAAGTAGTTTCTAACTGCCAGATTCTTATATTCACAAATAAAACTGCGTAGAACAAGTGCTAGTATACAGTAATTGAAAACTGCAAGGTCTACATTAAGTGAAGGGAAGAAAATACTCACCTGGTCTTGAGGTGACCTTCATGCTTTAAGCAATTCATTATTTTCTTTGTTGAAATATGATTTATTCAGCTAGGTGCTCACTACAATTCTGGGTGCAAAAATATATAGAGAAAACATTTTTCTGGTAGTGTTAAAGTCTTTTTAGTAGTGTTAAAACTAGCTGCACAATAGTATCACTTTAGAAGATTCAAAAAATATTGATTCTTAAGTTTAACCTCCAGCTAATGAAAAAAGGCTGCAACAATTGAGACTCAAATTTGTTTAACTATAGTATACCTGGATCACATATATTTATGGTAACAAATTTTACGGGCACAACATAAAAATAAAATGGTCTGCTACCCAAGTAAATTTTTTATGTGGTCTAAACCTAACACTGTAACATACAAACTTAATTAATGTAATGCTTCTTCTAGTTTTGAAAGAAATTCAGAGATGAAAAGTCATTTAAGCAGATGGAGAGTGAAGTTAGTGTTTTGCTAAATGCATTCTGGATGTAGTTTTACAGTTAGCAATTATCACCTTATTGTTACAACTTAGATAATTTTGGCCTCACATTTGAATACCTTCAGGTGTCAAAAAGGTGAATATTTTCAGAAGTTGGATATCATCAAAAAATAATGAATGTGAAAGACACTTTGATTAAGCTAATACATTAATCATCTAAACTCATGTCCAATTTTTAAACAATCTTTATTTGGAAAGGCATAGACATCATTTCCCAGTCCTAGATCCATTTCAGTAAAATCTCATTAATTTATTCTCAGAGATTTTAAGATTGTGAGAATAATGACAGACTGTAATTCACATTTATCTATGAAAAGGGTGTGGTAAGTGTTTTGGATAAGATTAAAAAGAAATCTTAAAGAAGAGACCAACTACAGTTTCACCTGGGGGACACAGATGGTGACAGCTTCTCTTAAGATCACCAGGCCCTATCAAAGTCCGCCCAGTTCATTTAATATCCATTCCTTTATAACCTCTATGTAAATATTATAATATACTTCATTTCTTCCCCCAAAGAATTTTACTGCATAAGGGATATTGAAACATAAATATATAGAGTCAAATATAACAAAATAAATGTGAAATTGATCTGGAACAATTTTCCATGCTCTTTCCTTCCCATGGTCAGGCCCTCATGATTGTTTGTGTTTGTTATTTATTTTCTGACACCCCAACTGGGATGCATGGTGGGGATGGCAGGGTTTTTGACTCTGCCAGCAGCTCATCTTGAAAAAGAAGGCACTACCAAAGGAAGAACAAGGCTGTGGAAGAACAGGCCAGCGCAGGTCCCACAGCCCAGTTTCCACTCATTGTCAACCTGAATCACCCCAATAGTTCTGTTTCACTTTCTATGGATAATTTGAAATTCACTGATATTCTTCTTTTGCCTGGCTGCTGCTTCTGCCCCATCATAACCTGTAGGAGTCCAAACCATCCTGCCTGGCATTGCGTCAGCTACAATTTTGATGAGTTGTACATGAGTGGGAAGGGGAGCCCGAGTCAAGAGTCTGAGTCAGGATGAGATATTTTAACAACAGGGATATGGAAAGGCTTAGATCATGGTCTGTCATTACTTTTCCTCCCTGTTTTGTGTGCTAGACAAACACCCTTTCTTTACTTTTTTTTCCTTTTAACAACATCTGATTCCTCATTCCCTTTCTTCTTCCTGCTCTATCATTCATTGCCCCTTGATATATGAATGGTTATGATAATGATGGATTAAACGTTTTTGTATTAGATAAATGATGATAGAAAGATGAATATCTTTCTTTTCTCTTTCTTTATCCCCTATTTTTTGTTTTATTTTATTTTATTATTTTATCTTCTGCTCTTCATTCTTTTGGTAGGTAACCCAGGCTGAGTCAGTACTGGGATACTATCAAGTTATTTCTTGGCACAGTTGTTGATTTCTAAAAATAGCTTTCTGTTTATTTGTTGATTCTGTTTTATTCTCATGCTCACTCTGATTGCCCTCCTTCTGTGTGCTGCTCTTTATATCATTGTGTGTTTTTTGTATGCATGTTTGTGCATGATGTGTCCTTTGTTTTATGTGTGTGTGCATGAGAATTCATACTAATTCTGTTTCCTCGTCTTACCTGCTAGAGAAACTCATAGAACCCTGAGGGGAGACACAGCAAATGTGTGGCAGCACTGTTCAGGAAGTCTCAGGAAGAGGTGGCTGGGACGTTAGCTACTGGGGGAGTAGAGAGGAAAATCTGGTGGACGTGCAACATAGGGGACTCCACTGTATGGAATTTTACATGAACAGCTACGCTGAATGCTCCTAAAAACATGCTTAATGTAGAAAAGGTAGAAAAACATAGTACTTTTTTAAAGTAATATATCCTTCTGCTCTGTGACTATGATTGAGTAATGCTAGAAGATGAAGGTGAAAAATATAGATCTGGCCTAGCTTCTGAAATTTTGACACTAAGTATGATACATTGGGTAAAATAGTCAGATCTGGAAGTTAACTGTTGTGCATTTACCATTAGTATTATCTTGAGTTAGTGTTTAGCTGCGTGTGTTACACTTTGCTGACCTGCAAAATGGAGAATAATGCGTGGGCTTACATAAATTTAACTACTGAAATGTCTGTATTTGGTTTAATAAAAACTTTAAGAGAAATAAATATTGTAGTATATGTTAAAATATTAAAAATGATACATAGTTGATCTAAAAACGTCATGGATCAAATGTTCAGCATTTAATTTACAGTGTTTAATTTAGTCTTTCCTTAAATAGCCACATTTGATAGAATGCTCCAATATTGAATATATAATAATGTTTAATATGTTATAATATTTTACTATTATTATAAATCTATACGTGTTGTTATAGTAATTTAGGAATATATATATTAAGAGTTATTTTTTTTCATGTCAGCCTTATCACAACATTGCAATTAGGTACAATGATTACAGACTTTTGAAGCTTCAGGAAGCAAATGCTAAGGCAGGAGTCACTGATGGGAAACGAAGAACTAAGACCCCTCCCCAGAGGTTGGAGCGCTTGAGCAGAGCATGTCCCCTGGGGTACTGCCATGTTTGATTCCATGACAACACTCACATGGATTCAGCTACCTTTCCCTGCAGTAGAAAGTTTAAAGATGAGAGGTATATCAAGTGCTATTCCTTTCATGTTGAATTACCAAGCAGGTTTAGTCAGATTGTTATTATTAATTCCTGGTGAGCCATTTTAATACTCGAAATTTTTTTTCCTGGCTTTAATCAGAATGTTCCTTTCACACAAAATCAAAATGGAGTTCAGAGGCAAGTATTTTGAAATAATGTTCCAGAAATAAAAATAATAAAATAAAGTGTGTTTTATTGTATTTAGGGAAGGAAATAAAAGCTTGCTTGAGATTTTCCTATGTAAAAAATATAGGAAATAGTGAGATTGGGTGTTAAAATTATGTTTGAAAGAAAGCATGTGTGGATTTATTTTTTCAGATTTAAATAAAACTAAATCAAGTAACTTTGAAAAACAAATTTGGGAGAAAGAGAAAACAACATTTGCTAATTTATTTTGGATAATGTCACAATTTTATAAATACTATATATTCAGAAATCTATACTATCTTTATATTGGAAATATGGAATTTCAAATCAGTATTAAAAAGTATAACTATATATGTATGCATGTATATATGAGTGTATACACATATATTCTTCATAAGTTTTCTGTTACATCACCTAAAAAACACAATAGTCTGCTAAGTGAGAATATGCTATTTCCTGTGAATTAAAAATATTTAGCCATATTTTTACTCTGTCACCTTATGAGTTGTCTAGGGATACAGTTAAAACAACATAGAAAGCAAACACCTCTCTCTTGGTCAAAAAAGACATTAGAGATTTGTTTTATGGCATGTCTGTCTTCAGATTTGTGTAAGCAAAGAGATTCTGAACCTCCAGGGATGTCCTACGTCTTGAGGGTAGAATGGCCAAGATCAGAAGAGTCATTCTTCAGCTGGAAGAATCAAGGCAACATGGGACATCTGGAGTTTCCAGAGACCAGACATGAGCTTATACTATCCACCTCTCATTATCCTAGGTGCATGTACATTTGCACAAATGGTGTGACCCTACTTCGTGTATAACCAGAGAAGTGAAAAATTGTGCTCCTTTGTGAATAATGAATTGAAGAGCATTCTGCTGTCAAGTATAACTGATTTGAACAAATAAATAAATTTTTTAAAAAACAATATATCCATTTAATAAAATTAATATAGTACTTATTTTTTTAAAAAGTCATAGAGCCAGGAGCCAGGCAGATGGAAAATAAGGGTATAAGGTATTCAAAGTCGGGTGGGTAGAAGATGCTCTGAGCTTGAGGGACTAAATGCAGACATGACAATAAGCTTTGTCCCTCCCTGGAGTCCTTCTTTTTGAGGGAATAGAGGCCAATTTCCTCTGATTCACAACAAAAGGGAAGGGTAAATGGAGAAGACAAATTCTATTAGAGGTACTATCGATAGATAATTTGACCTGTAGAGAAAACTATTCACATATGAAAACAAATTTTAATTGGGAGGCACAGCAATTTAGAATAGATTGATATGTTTTTCCAAAGAACATGGGTTCATTCATTTTTTTTTAAAGATTCAGAATAGAAGTAGACAAAGACATTGGCAGAGTCTTAAAACCAAAACAAAGGACTACTTCAGAAAGCAAAGGGACTGTGTTCTTTGGTAGGAAACAGAACAGAAACAATTAGTTCCAGAACTGAGAGGCAAGTTGCCATGAGAATCTACGGCACTTATTTTAAGGCCAAAAGAGAAAATTACTATGTATGAAAGTGTTTGATGATGTTAACATTTAGCAGTATTGAGAATGGGAAACTACTGATGTATGTGTGTTGTTCTCGTTTCAGAGAGATAAGACCTAAGTTCTTGCTGAAATTACAAATGCTATTGCTTCCACAAACAAAATATTTTATTTTTAGTGAAAAATTTATATACATAATGAAGCACATCAAAGTTTTTTTTTGGTTTTGTTAGTTTGTTTGATTGAATAACATGAATAGCTCAGTGAAGGGAAGATGATTTTGTCATTACTTGGTAACAGCGTATTGGATTGGAGGACACACTTAAGATTAAAGTTAATGCCTTTAATGTTGGACTTGTGTGTTCCTGAAGTGATAAGCACATTTTAGACCACAACAGGCTATAACCCATCCAGACTAGGATAATGCCGAGAACAGCTGAGATTCAGAACTAGATTAACAGGCAGGGAAGGAGGTAAGACTCTGGATCAGAAGGTAGGGAAGAGTGGCCTGGACTTTACTTGCTAGGTAAAGTGGGAATAACATCTCAATCTTTTATTCTCTGGTCATGAATTAGAGAGCAGGATGAAATGAAGCTTTATTTTTCCCTTGTAGCAACATTACTCTATTATTCAAAGTAAATACAATTTAAACCTATTCCATTCAAAATTTTAAAATCATTGTTTTCCATAGTTCCTTTAAAAATGTTTAACAGGGCTTAAAAGATCTTTAGGAATAGCGTACCTTCATTGGATTGGGTCATTGGACCTGTTGCTTGAGATCAGGTGATGGTTTTGATGACCCCAGGTAGTGATTTTCATGTCAATGATTCTATGGAAACTTTTTGTTTCTTGACTTTATTAAAATAAGTTTGCAGTTCTAATAAGTCATAAAACAATCTATTCTGCATTTTTAAATTTTCTTGATTGGCATAACATCAACACATATGTTTCCTTTCATGCTCATACAATTTTTACCATGTCAATGTGTATACTTTTAGAAATTGAATTTTCCATATGCAACAAACAAGATTCATTTTTATGAATTTGCATGCAATATCCAGGTGCAAAACATTAAGTCTATTAACATTTTCATTTTAAAGTTGTGGCAGTTGGTTTAAAATTTTATGTTCAATGTTATGCATTCTAACAGTGAGATTTTAGACTCTTGACATGTTGATGGAGAAGGTATTTTTTTTTTAGGCAAACTAAAACTTATTTCAAAGTAAAACTATTTCATATAAACACAGAACTGCTTTTTTCTTGAGTATTGCATAGGTGTGATATTGCTCTGAGTATCAATTTACCAATGCCTACTGCATAAAGTAATAAGTAAGTAGAAGTCATTTGTCTTGTCCATGGAATTCTGAATACAAGAATATGTTGTACCAAGAATTTACTTTATTCCAGGTTCTTAAGTAGGCAGTGATGATTCAATAGTGATATAAAAATGCTAAGGAAACTGACAGCCACCTAACAGATACTAAAATGTATGTGGAAAAATGCATGGTCTTGGGTTTTGCAGAGGTTATGATCCATTTGATAAAATAGACAAAAGCAATTATCCTGGAGAGAGTTTAGTAGCTTATTGGGGGCAACTAGGGACAACTAGCTTAGGCCAATCAGAAAGCTTCTTGGAAGAAATATAAGCTATAGGGCAGACCTTGAGAATCTAAGGGTGAACAGAGGTTAGCGTTAGCCAGGGCCAGGGCAGATGGAGGGAGGGAGCAGAAGGAGAGCCTCCTTGAAGTCCGCATAATGAAGAAGAGGCTGGTGAGTCCAAAGAGGAGTGGCAGCACTGCTGAAATGTGGCTGGCTGGGAGAAGTGGTGGGGGAGAAATCAAAAAGTCACAGGGGCAGAGCACAAGGCTTAGAGCCATCAGAGAACTCGAACTTTATTCGGAAGAAGAGGCAAGCCATGCAAATATTTCAGGCAGGACAGTGATATGGCTGGTGACCATCTCAAGGTAATGACCATCTTCTTTCCAATACGCCTTGTCCTCTGGCCTGAAGGTGAGGCGGGGGTCCTGGCTTGCCTACCCCAGCCCTTCAGACCTCTGCTCTTCTCTCTCACTCCCCTCTTTGTGCACACACACCCCTACTCCCATCACATACCTGGCATAGGGTACCCTCCTCCCTGCTGCCAATCTTCATCACTCCTGGAGACTTTAGCACTTATCTCCACTCTTCAGAACACCACTCCAGGTGATTTTAATACCCCGAAAGACAGTTTTTAGTACATTGAACTGTTCATTCCTCAATTCTTCTCTTCCAATTATCTATCCCAACACAGACCTTAGCACCCTAATCTCAAAATCATATATAAATGTGGCTGTGTTTCCCCAGAATCTCAAACTTAGCATCCTGTTCTGCAAACACATTCTTTTTTCTCTACAGTTTATTCTCTTTAGTCTTCCAAGTACCATCATTTGTCCACCCTATGCACATTATAAATGGTGTGGCTCAACATTATAACCATTTAATTGAGGTCCATTTTATTTATTTTTTTGAGGTCCATTTTAGATATAGGTAGACATAGATAAATAGACTAGACAGGGATATATAGACATAAATATGTGTGCAAGTATACATATGTGTAGACATGCATATAAACTTAAACTTTTATATATAATAGTAGACTAAATCTCCACCAGTAATTACAGGTACTCATAGGTTAATTAAAACAGCACTTTGAGCTAACATCTTTTAAAAGACCTATTGTTATTGTTATTCTAAATATAAGAAGCCTTCATTCTTGATCAGGTTGGATGATATGCTTCCTTATTAATGTAACCCATATGTAAAGAGGCATGTGTTAGATATGTGAGGATAATTTTGGCACTGCTTGTAGAAACTTCTATCCAAATGCAAATTGTCTTAAGAGCTCATCCAGCTGGGTGCATACTCCTTGAGGAAAGCACTCTTCAAACCCATAGTTCTCAACTCAGCAGGTCCTAGAGTAGGTTGTTGGAAGTCCATGAGGTCAACACTATTTTAATAATAACTTTAAGGTTCTCTTTGCCTTTTTCTCTGTATTAAATTTAAATTGTTCATTGAAAAATTATCAGTAAAAATATTTACGATTAGTTCTGAGATTATAGGCAAGGGCTGTGTTCAAAGTAAGAAATGACAGGCAGAGGAGGGTGAGTTTGGAAGCTGAAAGTCATCTCAAGAAAGCTCTTGCTGCTCTCTCATCAGTTTTCATTTATACAGAGCAGAAATTCTCTTCTAAGGAATGCGCTTTAAATATCAATGCTCTGTCTTTATCCCTTCAGCACTAAAGGTCTCCTTTGGCTTCTTAAATACCACTAATGCTATGACTAGAAGTGATGTGTTTCAGTGAAATTCAACTAAAAATGTGCCACTTTTATTCTACTTACTATTTTGTGAAGAATTTTTTTCTTTCTATTTTGATATGGCATCAATTTTGTAAATTGTGACTATGCATGTACTCTACCCTGCAGCTATTCAAAACGGCTTACCAGTGATGACAGCATACAACCATGAATCAGTCTTAGACTTCGTTTTACTAGGAAATATGTATAACAGAATACTTAAACAGTTTGCTTTATTGTAAATACTTTACATGCCATTTAACTACCTTTTTAAAATATTCATCACTTAGAATACTGATATATTGTTCATAGGAAATTAATCAAAGTTTTTGGTACAGTAATATCTAGAAGGAAATGTTATTTTGGGCCTAGTTATGAGTAAATTTATACTAGACAAATCAGGAAGCTTAGAATTCAGATTAAATTAATTTAACAAATAATGAGGGGCCCTTTTTTCTATATCAAGGCATTTTTGAAACACAGCATTTTTTAAGTTCCTTCAAACTGTTTCAAACAGTTTCTTCAAATTGGCATAAAAATATGGACAATATTATGCTTATAGATTACATATGTGAAAGTTTGTATGCAATTCAGTTTGTCTTGCTTTTAAATAGATATACATGTGTTTTATTAAAAGATTTTTTAAAAAAATTTAGACCCATAAAAAGATTGATTTGATTTGTTTTGCTTAATTTTCCATACAAGGAAGGAAACCCATAGAAATGGGTTTAGGTGTCTGTAGCCCAAAGGGTTTTATTAATGAAGGAGAGGATGCGGGGTAAAATGATTTCCCCTGTGTTTGTCATTTGGAAACTGTCATCAGGAAGGATGTATGTATTGTAGAGGCAACGTTTCTTCCTTGTACCACATATGCTTATTATCATTATGGTCCTTTTTAGACCTGGTTCTCTTCTAAATTAAAAAAAAAATCAAATATCAGGTTATAATGTCATCCCTTTTCTCTGAGGGACAGTAAATATTACTCCCTTAACTTATAATACAATCATAAAATTGTTTCTTGTTTTCTTTTCATAAAATACATAAATAATTTTTTATTTCTTATTGTTTTATTTCATGCAGTCTGCTTTATTGTGAAGCACCTTTTTGGAGGCCTTTCCTTTGCTTTTTCTACTCATGTTTTTGTGAATCTATTTTGATGTCACATCATTTTTCTAATTTGGGATCTTTAAAAAAAATTAACAATAGCCTGAACTTGTTTTAATAAATAAGCCAAGCGGGCTTGTTTTTTTTTTTTTAAAGAATGTTCCACTAGTTCCTAATTTTTTTCTTTTGTTTTTGTTTTCAGATGAAGACTATGTAGCTTTTAATAAATTGCCTTTTTCTGTGTTTTATGAAAATTGCAGTACCCTTTGTGGCAAGGAATTATTTGACTCACTGGTAGATTGTCACATCATGAGCAGGTGCTCCCTTAAAAACTGGCTTGAGTTGCTGTAGTGCCAAGGTACATTGTAATAAATAAGTGAGTAAATAAAACCAAGTAAATTGATTTTGAATTCTCATGTTCTTAATATTTAATTTCCTCTAAGAGAGTTTCATAATTTATCCACACTTCATCTTTGTATCTTTGTATTTAGTTAAATATATATACAATCTTTGTATTTAAATATATATAAATATATATGTATAAATATATTTTTATATATTTAACATGCTTTTCTTTGAATTCAAATAAAACAGAATTTGATACACCTAGATTCAACGTGAGCTGGGGGATGAGTCTGATAGTCCATGGCTTGTGATAACAGATTGGAACTCTGGAGAAAAATGGCAATTAAGTTTCTTTCATTGAGTTTCATGATGCTGGATTCCTCCCCACATCCGAAGGCAAAGAGGCACATGGCCCAGAGTTCCTAAAATGCTTCCTCTGAAAGCAGACATCTGTCATGTGTTAATTGAGCAAAGATGACATAGGGAAGGAAGAGCTGTCAGTTCCCTGGGTGCTTTATTAGTGCTCTCTACTGTTCAGGTGTTCAGAGCAAAGTGGGAAATAGGTACATTGTATGATGATCAAATACTCATGCTGTTGTCATGAAAAGTAGCATTGATATTAGTTGATAATGTTTCATCTTCCTTTGATGTTAGACATCATGTTATTCTTTGTATAAATAATTTGGCATATTATTCAGATTAATGCAACTTGAAGTTAGTTTTAATAAAAATCCATACCAAAAAATCTTATCACATACTGGTTACAAATTAAGCACCTATAACATTTTCTCATAATTTTTGATAAAGAATATTCTCCTCTGTGAAAAGAGATTTTCTAGAGTTTGGGTAAAATTGGATAAATGACCAATTTTAGTAATTTTGGTAAAACTGGATAAATGACCCCTATCAAGAGGACACACCGTACTGTGTAATATTGCCATACCAAGATGAGTGGAATGCTGCAGTGGTCTCCTGGCAGCAGTGGGCCACATGATGCTGTGGCTTCCATTCTGCAGCTACTATAGCATCCTGAGTACATGCTCAGTATTCCTCTTCAGGGCACAAACTAAGAAGCACCATCCTCACAGCAAGTCAAGTGCTTTGCTCCCTCTGTTCATGGTGCTGGTTTAATTTAGTTTAAAAAAGAAAAATAATTCTGAGCTGCGTAAATATTTTATTAGCTTTAATGGAATGCTTTTATATGTAAATATCACTAAGCCCCTATGATTATCTAGGTTAACATGTTTTAAAGCAATGCCAGTATTTATTAGATTTATTAAGGCATCGGCACCCACGTTTTGCATCAATTCTTAAGGGGATTTTAAAAGTTCATCACACAGAGTTAAAGCAATGAAATGGTAGAGATTCAAGCGATGTGATTATTTAAGATAACATTCTTAAGAACTTTGGAATCGTGTATGTTCAGTTTATTTGCGGGTACGCTAGAATTATTCTTGATGTGGCTTACCACATAAAAGGGCAGTAACCAAGATGTACGTCATACTCATATTTTTATTAACAGCTCTATTAAGATCTAATTCACATACAATAAATCTCAGCTAAAGTGTTCAGTTCAATTGAATTATTTTTAGTATGACCACACATAGAATTATGAAACAATCACTACTATCTAATTTACAAATAATTGTCATCACCCAAAAAGTCAAAAACCCACACACATCAGTGAGCATTCCCCATTCTCCCCTTGCCCACAGCTCTTGGCATATTAATCATCTTTTTTCTCTATAAATTTATCTGTTTGGGAAATTTTATGAATGACATATGAAACATAAAAATATAATCATAAATGACTATATTCTTCATTTAGCATAAATTTTATTCACATTAAAACATGTATTAGTGTTTTATTCTTTGGCCAAATAAAATCTTACTGGAGTGATATCTCACATTTTTTTTTCTTCATTTTATCATCTGAGGGGCATCTGAGTTGTTTCCAACTTTCAGCTATTCTGAACAACGTTACTATCAACATTCATGTACAAATATTGGGTAGATGTATTTATATTTCTCCTGAAATTTCTGGATTACACAGAGTTAGACCCATGTTTAACTTTGAAGTAGATGCCAAAATATTTTTCAAATTGTTGTATTTTTTTATGCAAGCAATATTGTTGTATATTTTTATGCAAGCAATCTTTGAGGTTTCTAATTTTCACCACACTTTTACCAACACATGTTAGAACTCCCCCCTCTTTGTATAGGTCTGGAGATTATACTCATCAGCGTCTTGTGCATGCTGGCCAAGTACTCTACCATTGAGCTACAGGCCTTGTCTTGTTTTATTTGTTTTTCTCTATAGCAATCCTTGTAGATATCGATCATATGTGCTTGTAATTTTTATCTGAATTTCCCTAATGATTAATGATCTTTAGAATGTTTATATATATGAATTGTCAATTTGTACATTTACTTTGGAAATTTTCTATTGAGATCCTTTGCCCATGTTTTAACTGAGTTGTCTTTTTGTTCTTGTGTTTTTATTTATTCTGGATACAAGTCACTTCTCAGACACATGAATAGTATTATTTTCTCACTTTTTTTTTGACTCTGTGGATTTCTTTTTACTTCCTTGATTATATCTTTTAAAGAACAACTTGTTAATATTTTTTATTTATTCCAATTTGTTCTTTTCTTGCTTTTGCTTTGAGTATTGTGTATAGCCCCCAATTCAGTGTCATCAAGATTTAGTCTCATGTTTTCTTTTAAGAGTTTTATAATTTTAGCTCTTAAAGGTTTGGTCCTGATCTATTTTGAGTTACCTTTAGCCAAGGTGTGAAATGGGGGTTCAGGTTTATTCCTTACTTGTACAAGCCAGTCGTTCCAGAAACATTTGTTGAAAAGTATTATTTCCTCATTGAAAAGTCTTGACACATGTCAAGAACTCATTGGCCGCTGGGCAGGGTCACTGCCCGTAACCTTGGATGCTCAGAAGGTGGAAGAGGAGGATCACAGCTCAAGGCAGCCTAAACAACACAGTGAGATTCTGTTTCAAAAACCAAAGATCAAAACAACTGCCCATAAATATGAGAGTTTATTTCTGGGGTTTAGAGACAATTTCAATCCTATATCTCCCTATGCTGGTTATTATAGTTTTCTGGTAAGTACTTGAAAACAGGAAGTTTGAGTTATCCAACATTTTTCTTTTATTTTAGGATTGTTTCCATGATAACCTTTTTGTTTTCCTCTCAAGAATTTTGACCTATAACCACATGTATAAGAACATGTGGTTATAGGTCAAACCACAGCTACTTGGAACACTATTCTGGATTTTTGTTATTTAAGATAACAATAAAGCTTTTGGGGAAATAATTGGTTCAAGATATTCAGAATATAGGTTTCATCATTCCAATCACTTCTATTGTCCAATTAGGAAAAAAAAATCTCTCCAAATTTGGGGAACCAAATGAAGTTTCTCTAATATCTCAAATTGAAACCTATGTCATTCATTATAGAATTAATTTTTAATTTTATTTTTGTTAGTACTAAAAATTAAACCCAGGGCCCCATAAATAAATTTTAGGCAAGTGCTCTGCAAATGAACTACATACACATCAGGCCCAGAATTACTCAACCGTGCCAATTCACCTGTAAATGAACCCTGAACCTTCTGTTCTAAATAATGTAAACTAAAGATTAAGATATTTAGCTGTACCGATGTGATTCTGCAATTTGTATTTGGGGTAAAAATGGGAGTTCATAACCCAATTGAGTCAAATGTATGAAAGATGATATATCATGAGCTTTGCAATGTTTTGAAGAACCAATAAAAAATAAGTTAAAAAAAAGATATTTAGCTGTGATACCCTCTTTTTAATGTCATTGGCCCTATATCAACAAAAAGTGCATTGTAACTACAGCTTATTGGAAAAGTTATACTTCAGACTTCAAATGTCAGCAAATAATTTTAGCAATGCATTTATACAATACTACCCTGTTTAATATTTCTTAAACACTTGGCAATCTCCCATTTGACAATGAGGATACTTATTTTAAATGGAAACCATGCTGTAGAAATCTAGCAGCTGGTTCTATGAAAGCTTTAATGTCTTGTGAAGTGCAAGGGTGTATGCATACAAAAAAAAAGATTAGTAAGAAAATTGCATAAATAAATCTGATAAATCACACCCTTCTCTTTATGGGTTACAAGACCCAGGACATTTTGTATTAGAAGATCACATTTTAATACTGACTGCCTTAAGAATAATACCTTAGACTCACTAAATTTAAATCACCCAACAATTTCCATATAGATAGTAAAAAGATATTTTAGAAACTGAAATTGATTCTGACATGGAAAAATGTGTGGAGTCCTATAACATATGCTATGTACTTTGCAAATCTCTCAATTACTTTCTGCCTGAAATTACCAAAAAGTTTTAGCAAAGTCCTGATTGAGATTACTGGGTTTTTTTTTTTCAGTTTAAGAGCTCATTATGGTCTAGTCCTATAATAATGTGACTCAGAAATTTTCAGTTCCAATTATAAATATCCAAGCAAAATTTACTATGTACTAATTATTTAAAGTCACAAAATTGTCACGTTTATTCATTCCTTACAAAGGTTCTGCATTACCTGAGCTGTGGTTAGGGGATTTGTAAACAGAAACCTGTCTAAATTTGTGCCATTATTCCTTATTACCATGATCGAATTCCAAGCTGCTCAGATGATAAGGATAACCTACCATGGATACCCTGGAGCAGACTTGAACAGATTGGTCAAAGAGACTTGCCAGAACTCCCCAGGCTCAATTGTCACCTCAGCTTTCATGACAAGAATTGGTCCTGTTCTGTTGCTAATGGGAAGACTGATCACCAGTGTTTTACAACTGAGATTTAGATAAAGATTTGTAATATCGGTAAAAATAAGATTTATATTCTGTGATCTGTAGCATCTAACTGGAATTTCTTTTTCCAGTGTTTTTCAATTGTTTATCATATTCTTTTTTCTTTTTTAATTTTAGAAATCAAAGTTTTCTAAGAGTTATAATGCCTTTTTAGCTGAAACTCTTATTTCCACATTACCAAGACTAAGACTATAGTTGAGCTTTGTTATACTGTCCGCTTGATCAGATTCTAAGATAAAGTTTGAATATTTTCCTTGACTAATGAAATTTTGGGCATCTATCCAGATTTCAGGCAGATTGTCTGGGACCTTACCAGAGTAGCAGTAGGAACAAAGCAATTATTCTGCATTCACAGTAAATATTGAATTGGATTCATCTGGCATATATAAAGCTTTAGGATACTATTTATATAGAATTTTTAAAATTGTGGCTTATTGGCTTGGCAAAAACTATTAACCACAGTAGAAGGGCATCTGTTGCTTTAACCTGTCCAGCATCCATTTATTCTTTTTAAATGAACACACACTATTCCAGGCACTTGGAATACATGCATGCATAAAAAAGTACCCATGCTGCATAGAATAAATACCCATGGTGCTTGGAATTTGCATTCTAGTAGAGAGCCAGAGGTCATTAAGGTATGAATATACAAGTATTAGAAAGAGAACATCTGAATTCTTACATTGAGTTCAGATCTCAATATTAAGTGTGGTGCCTGGCCTGAGCTTTGAGTAAACATTTCAAAGATGTTAAAGAGAGTGAATTGTTCACATAACTGTTGAAAGAAGGCTCCAGGTAGAGAAACAGCCAGTGCAAAGCCTTGATGGGACTGATCAAATAAGAAACCAGATGATATGTGACAGAGCGTTGCATATTGATGAAATTAGGTATGCCCTTCAGGAGGTGAAAGGGTAAGGAAACTAATGCAAAAATGAGGTGCAAATTAAGTGCACTGGCACACACGCAGATACGCCTCCCCATACACAGAATATGTAGCTGGAGCACTGGCAGAACCCTTCAGACTAGGAAGGACTGAGACAGAAAATACAATTTAGTTTGATAAGTTCCAGGACAAAGGTAAATAACAAGCATAGTGGAGTGTCTAATAAAAGCTGCACTGCTGGGATAGGGCAGTGGTCTTGACCTCCACTCCAAGTACCCAGAGCAGCAGCACCAGTGCCACCTGAGAACATGTGGACATGCCAGCCCCTGGACTCCACCTGGAACCCACTGAGCCAGTATTTTGCATTTTGACAAGACCCTAAAGTGATTCGTAAGAATTCTGACATTTAAGAAGTCTATTTTAAACGATTTTAGGAATGAAGCAGTGGTCCATTCCAGAGAAGAAAGGACTTGAACCAAGTTGTGGGAGAAGAGAAAAAATTACATATCACCACCTCCAACAAATCTGCCCTGCTATGTGCCGATAACTATAAAACATCAAGGGTAGCTGGAGCCAAAGACAAAACGCCAGTAGAGTGTGATCTGAGAAGGCGAATTGGAGAAGGAGTTACAAGTTAATCTGGGAACTGAGATTTGTCTAGTAGTCATTGGGACTGTTGAGGGATTTGTCACAGTTGCATTTGAGCTGGACCAGATGAGGGACTGTGAAGGTCTGGATTACACCTTGGCACATTCTTTTGCTCTTAAAACACCCTTAACACTAATTTAATTGTTTATTTATTTATACGTAAATGTTATAGAAGCTTGACACAAATTTAGAAAATGTCCAAAACATTTAAACAACAAAATGATTATAATGATATTATAGCCAATTCCATCAGCAGTTAAATAGTATTTTTGTTTTTATTATTTTCTCATGAATAATTTTACATAAAAGTCATATAGTTTTTACAATATTATGAGAGTTTTTCTCAATTTAGACATAAAAATCTTATTATAAAATCTATGTTTTAATGTCTGGAGAATGCTCCACCAGAGTAGTGGATTATAATTAAACATAATACTTTCAGAAATCAAGTAGGTCAATTTAGCTTTTTTATTGTCATAATGAAGCATAATTGTGCTGAGATCTTTTATGTGTTTTGATATTATTTTTCACACATTTGAATACATGATGAATATTTTAGGACTTCTGTCATGATTTTGATTCCAAAATCCTCTGCAGAATTTGTTTCATACATACCATTCTCATCATTTTATATTTTTCCCTGATCCAAAAGAAATGCCCTTTATTAAAAATGTCATATGCAAACCAAATACCAAGATAAAAACTGAGTGCCCATAATTCTGTTGTACTAGAGATAATCTACACTAGCATTTTACTCAATTTCCTTCCAAACCTGTTTATCCATTTATTTTATATCCATCTCTAAAAATGGATATAACCAACAAATATTTGTACTTTTTCCATATATTTATCAATACACCCATGCATTCTGCCACATCATAATTCTCTTTGTTCATACCAAGTATACATTGGAGGTAGTATATGAAGCTTCTTCCAAGCAAATAGAAAGGCAATTATTTCTTCATGATGTTCATACGTGTAACATGCATTAATCTTAAACATCATCCAGTGACTCAGCATTTGATTATAACACTTTTTGTTAAAAAAAAAAACAACTCAGAATAAAAGAAAGATTGGTGGACTAGATGAAGGGGAGGGAGGGGGAAGAAGGGATGGCATAAGGAAGAAGAATGGAATGAATCTGACCTGACTTTCCTAGGTACATGTGTGAATGTGCAGGGAATCCCACCATCTTCTATATCCACAGAAACAAGAACAACAGAAAAAAAAAAAACAAAAAACCTATAAGCAAATCGTAGAGGGTACCCAGTAGATGAAAGGGAAGAGGGGGAGGGAGGGGGGAAGGGCAAGCACTAGAGACAGAATTAGACTGAATTGTATTCCATGCTTTTATAATCATGTAAAAACAAATCCTAATGCTATGCATAACTAAAAAGAGCAAATAAAAAGAAAACAAGAAAAAGATAACTTTCCTATCAGCTGCTCATCTCTAGCAAGGACCACCTGTACATTTTTGTTACCTTACCACCAGTTGGTATAGCAAATAGTGGACAGAGCCATTGGATCAGCACAACCCCAGGGTTCCTGCATTCATCATGCTGTAACCATGTGAACCCCCATCCTGGAAATCCCACTTTCTAGTTTAGGTCTAGACTATCTAATTAAAGATGAAAACCTACTGAAAAAATAGCAAATTCCATTGTGTGATCAAGGACTTCATGATCCAGGGTGGAGACTTCACAAGGGGAGATGGCCAGGAGGAAAGAGCATCCATGGTGAGTGCTTCTGCCATGAAAACTTCAAGCTGACACACTGTGGGCAGCTGGGTGGAGACCCCAAGGGCTCCCAGATCTTCATTACTACGTCAAGGCCGCCTGGCTAGGTGGCAAGCATGTAGTGTTGGCAAAGTTTTAGAGGGCATGGAGGTGGTGCGGAGGGTAGAGAGCACCAAGACAGACAGTCAGGACCAGCCCCAGAAAGATGTGATCATTGCAGACTGTGGCAAGATGGAGGTGGAGAGGCCCTTTGCCATCGCCAAGGAGTAGGGCCCCGGGACCACGTCCCTTTGAGCAACCCTCTGTGCAGGTCCTGTGGCCCTCACCAGGGAAAAGGTCTCCCTTCCTAGGGCTCCATGCTGCACTGGCCCTAGGGCCAGCATCTGATGGAGCAGACCAACTCCCCTCACATTCCTCAGGCCCAATTTTGTAACAGACTCAATGCTGACCAATTAAAAAAAAGTGGGAGAGAGGAGAGAGAGAGAGAGAGAGAGAGAGAGAGGAGAGAGAGAGAGAGAGAGAGAGAGAACCCATCTGAAGTTAGAAAAGAAAATGCCTAGGAGAACTGCATGTCCACACTTTATAATACTGGGACTCTGCTTTTTGTACAGTTAGAGAGCCTGCTTTTTCTAAATTAAGATGTGGTCAGCTACATTTTCTCCAGAATTACTTTGGATCATTGTGTTATTCATTTTAATGATTTCACTGATTCAAGACATGGGTCCCTTATTTTTGTTATTTTGTTATCATAGTTTACACGCTGACCCAGAGATATTTTTTTTTAAGTTTTCTGAATTATAGATTAATTTTGCTATTCTCAGTGGCATTAAATGTTAGCATTCTGTTTTAGACTTGTTGATATTTTAAGCAGGTGACCTTACTGATTAATTTCATATGTGTGTTTGTTTACAGTAAACTTAACTCTTATATACTCTTGAATTATTTGATGTGCTCTAATGTCTCAGCTGCTATGAAATCTATGGTTGTATATTTGCTATTCCATATGATTGCCATGAAATATAATTATCCACATTTAATAAAGTAATTTTGCCATTTATTACTATTAGTCTGTATTTGAAAGAAGTATAGTTAAGAACAGTAACAATTCCTTGAAAATCCACTTCTATAGCATTACAAAAAGAAAATAAATTGAATGATTATAGGATAATAATATGTCAGTTAATGTAAGTTTTTTCCTACTCTAACCTTGAAATTTTTTTAAAAAAATTATTTATTTATGTATTTTCATTTGTTCTAATTAGTTATACATGATAGCAGTAAGCATTTCAATTCATTGTACACAAATGGAGCACAGCTTTTCATTTCTCTGGTTATACATGATGTAGATTCGTACCATATGTAGTGTCATCCATGTAACTTAGGTAATGATGTTTATCTCATTCTACCATCTTTACTACGCCCTTCCCCCTCCCTTCCTTCACTCCCCACCTTTGCCCAATCAAAGTTCCTTCATTCTCACCTCCACACCCACCCCCACCCCCATTATGGGTCAGCATCCACTTATCAGAGAAGACATTCAGCCTTTGTTTTTGGGGGGAATGACTTACTTCACTTAGCATGATATTCTCCAACTCTGTCCATTTACCTGCAAATGCCTTAATTTTATTCTCTTTTAATGCTAAGTAATATTCCATTGTGTATATGCACCGCAGTTTCTTTATCCATTCAACTATTGAAAGGCATCTAGGTTGCTTCCATAGTTTAGCAATTGTGAATTGTACTGCTATAAACATTGAAGTGGCTGCATTACTGTAATATGTTGTTTTTAAGTCTTTAGGGTATAGACAAAGAAGTGGGATAGTTGGGTCAAATGGTGGTTCCATTTCAAGTATTCTAAGGAATCTCCGTACTGCTTTCCAGATCAGTTGTACCAATTTGCAGTCCCACCAACAATGTGTAAGTATACCTTTGTCCCCACATCTTCATCAACATTTGTATTCTAAAGTAATTCTGGAGAAAATGTAGCTGACCACATCTTAATTTAGAAAAAGCAGGCTCTGGAACTATACATAAAGCAGAGTCCCAATACTGTAAAGTGTGGACATGCAGTTCTCCTAGGCATTTTCGTTTCTAACTTCAAACGGGTATTCTCAATAGGTTTCCATCTTTAATTAGATAGTCTAGACCCAAACTAGAAAGTGGGATTTCCAGGATGGGGGTTACACATGGTTACAACATGATGAATCTTTTATTATATTGATAACTGCCATTCTGACTGGAATGAGATGAAATCTTAGAGTAGTTTTGGTTTGCATTTCTCTGATTGCTAGAGAAATTGAATATTTTTTCATATATTTGTTGATAAGTTGTATTTCTTCTGAGTAGTGTCTGTTCAGCTCCTTAGCCCATTTATTGATTGGGTTGTTTGTTTTCTTGATGTTGTCTGTGTTCTTTATATATCCTGGAGATTAGTGCTCTATCTGACATGTGTTGCGGGGGTGGCAAAAATTTCCTTCCCAAATACTCTCTCTTCACCTCACTGATTGTTTCTTTTGCGAGAAGAAGATTTTTAGTATAAATACAACGCATTTATTGATTCTTGATTTTATTTCTTATGCTTTAGGAGTCTTGTTAAGGAAGTTGGAGCCTAATCTGACATGATGAAGATTTGGGCCTACCTTTAGGTATTAGGCATAGGGTCTCTGGTCTAATTCCTAGGTCCTTGATCCACTTTGAATTTTGTGCATAGTGAGCGATAGGGGTTTAGTTTTATTTTGCTGCAAATGGATTTCCAGTTTTCTCAGCACCATTTATTGAAGAGGCTATCTTTTCTCCAATGTATGTTTTTGGTATCTTTGTCTAGTATGAGTTAACTGTATTTATATGGATTTGTCTCTGTGTCTTCTATTCTGTATCATTGGTCCACGTGTCTATTTTGGTGTCAATACCATGATGTTTTTGTTACTGTAGCTTTGTAGTATAGTTCAAGGTCTGGTATTATGATGCCTCCTGCTTCACTTTTTTGTTAAGGATTGCTTTGGCAATTCTAGGTCTCTTATTTTTCCAAATGAATTTTATAATTGCCTTGCTTTTTCTATTTCTATTAGGACTGATGTTGGGTATTTAATTGAAATTGCATTGAATCTGTATAATGCTTTGAGTAGTATGGTCATTTTGACAATTTGATTCTGCCTATCCAAGAACATGGGAGATCTTTCCATCTTCGAAGGTCTTCTTCAATTTCTTTCTATAATGTTATGTAGTTTTCATTGTAGAGCTCTTTCACCTCTCTTGTTAGATTGATTCCCAAGTTTTTCTTTTTTTTTTTTAATGTCTGTATTTATTTTTATGTGGTGTTGGGGATTGAACCCAGGGCCTTGCCCATGCTAGGCAAGCACTCTACCTCTGAGCTACAAACCCAGCCCCCAAGTATTTCTAACCTTGAAATTTTATGAAGTATTTACTACAAATCTCGAATCAACCTCACTTTACTTTTGCAATTACTTAGACACTTAAGTACTCTTTTATTTACTAACTCTATTGGATAAATCTTAGAACTTCCCTTTGTGGGGCCAGGGGTGGATTTGTATATAGTACATGCATACTGAAGTTTATTTTTTAACTATGAAAACCTGTGAAAAGGTAAACATTGAAATCCCATTATCATTCATCCTATTAGGCTGATGATCTGGTCTGGTGTTGTGATCCATACCACTATTCCTACTAGCAACATATTGTATTTTTATATCGAAATCATCAAAGTTTTTAAAGGGTGTGTATATATGTGTATATAGCTATTTATTTCCTGCAGTTTTATTTTTTATTCTGAGAGATATGTATCTATATAAGGAGGGTGGGGAGGAAGAGATGGGGAGGTTGGGGAGGAAGAGATGGGGAGGTTAGGTACAATTTTTTTTAATGTGATAGCTTTCTCAGGTTGTAATTTGACTCTGTGACTAAGTTTTTGATAAACTTGCTAGTATTAAAAAAATCAAACAATAGGGTTATCTAGATTTCTAATTAGCTAACTTCTAGAAATTTTACTGATTATCCTGAATAAGTTGATTACCTTACTGATCTGCATTCTACACCTCCAATTATATTTGTAGATTTTATTGTCCTGTAATAAGAATGTGCTTGATTGGTAAGGAAATGGCAAGATTTTGTGATTATATGTACCTCAAAATTGTCTTATTTAATCTTCCTGATAAATGAAAATGAGTCTGTGTTTCTTTCAAGAGTGGATGCTGCATGATCAAACCCTTAAAAAATAAATCTCTCTCCAGAGGCTAAAGTAAGTTTTAAAAACAGGATCACTTGCCTCTCTACCAGGGCAGGAGGGACCTGACCACTCATAAGGAGGAGCTGAAAGCTACAAGACACAAGCCAGTAAAGGAGACGCCTGAGAGGTCTCAGCCCTCTGTTGCACTAGGAAGGGGAAGAAAGAATACCAGAGTGTTGGGGGCGGGGAGGAGAATAAGGTTCAAGAAACATACACATTTATACATGTCGATTTAACTGTTTTATCAGTAAGCAAAATAAATAGCTTTAGAGCACACAGGTAGCCAGTACCCCGTAACAAAGCTGAAGTGGATTTTCGCTCTATTAATACAGAGTCAAAGCTGCACTTGTCAGACTCTTCTTATACACAGCAATCCTGCTATCCACACACAGTCAGCAGATATTCAATTTATATCAGTTTCACTAGAAAAAAAGCTTAACCTATCAATTCTCCTCTTAGACAAGAGAACATTTTACATAAATACATCAGGAGAGACATACAAATATATGACTATTCAGAGTAGCACCAAATTGAAAACATTTAAATACTGTGAACAGAAGGGTAAATATATTAATCACAGCATATTCATGCAATGCTATATTGTAAAGCAGAACAAACTATAGTGACAGAAACCATGTAGATGAATCTTAGCAATTAAAATTGAAAATATGACCCAGAAGATTACATTCAGTATAATTCCCATTTTGTTTGTTAAAAACAACTAAATATATTTTAATAATATTTATATAAACAAGTAAATTTAGTGTACATTGTAGACACACTTAGCACATGCATATATGTGTGAGAATATATGCTCATAGATTTTTCAAAGTCATGAGAAAACTTAATATCTATTTATGTATTCATATTATCATATAAATTTATGAATGTATAAAATATTATTATCAACTGTATCCACCATGATGGAAAATAGATCTCTCTGTCTCTTGAACTCAAGCAGTTTTAGTTTCACAATTTCTTGAATCATATCTGTAAGTTTTAGAGGTCTCTGGATGAACAGAAGGAAACAAAATCTTAGAGATTGAATTCAGGCACTTATGAAATTGGTCATTACTTTACAAAATATGTTGGATTCAAGATTGGGATATTAGATAAGAGAATTTTGAAGTCTTTTATATTTATTTTATGTTTTTTAAAAATATTTTTAGTTGTCAATTGACCTTTATTTATTTTTATGTGGTGCTGAGAATTGAACCCAGTGCCTCACACATACTAGGCAAACACTCTGCCACTGAGCCACAGCCCCAGTCCTGTTTTCCTAAATATTAGGAACATTATTTTCAACAACTAGAAGTATTAATTAAAGAAATAGATATTTGAAAAACACTTGATTTGCAGGATCTCAGCTTATATTGCTTTTTGCCTAGTAGATGTTGCATGTTATGGTAAAGTAAATTTAAATATCATTTAAAAATGACTTTCATTCTAAAATGAAAATGAATGTTGAAAGACAAAATGAGATTTTAGAATACATTTCACATAAAAGATGGAAGAGTTATAATATCTGCAAGAATATAGTAAGTTGAAAACCATGTAAGTTCTTGGACAGTTGAAAAAAAGAGCCACATTTAAGTGAAAACAATTTTTTGAAATAATTGACAGACTCTTGTGCATGTGTTTTCTTCATCTATGTGGTTGCAAGGTGGCAGGCTGTGTGTGTGTGGGGGGGATTTTTTTTCACCCAGAGAGGTAACAACAAATTCCTGGAATAATTGAAAAATTTCTGCATGATTCTCATATAATTCTGGTCACAGGGAAGAAGTGGGCAGAAGAGTCAGACCAAATGTTTTGAATTGTAAGGAGACTAAAAGGGCAAGCTAAGATTTGCACTTGGATTAATATGAATATCCTAAGAAAAGGAATAAATCACCTGTGGTGGAGCCAAGGAAAAGCTGCCAGCGTCTCTGAGAAGATCCAAAGACTTTTAATTTGCATCTGCAGACATTCTTGGCACAGCAAGTAGAGGACCCACAAGCAACAGAAAGGACTGTCCAGCGGCAGAGCAGACCAAAATACAGCTCCATTTTCCCTTCAGATGGTAGGAGCAAAGCAACATATAAAATTGCTCTTAGATGAGTGATTTTTTAAAAATCTTTTGTATGTATTATAGCTTATATTGAGGCCAGTTTTTAAGATAAAGCACTTACTTTGAAACCAAAGACACTATATAATCTTTAAAAAACTATGTGTAAATGAAGCCAACTTAAAAAACTTGACCTAGTCAATAACCTACTCATTTCCTTATCTTTCACATTGGTAAGTGGAGAAAACAAAATATTACTGACTCATCAGTGAATGAAGATTCATTTTTTTCCAATACACTAATCTTTCTCTTTTCTTGTCATCCATTGACATTTCACTTTTGTCCCAGTTCCTCTAACATTAGTAAAGAGGAATTCAACCTTTGGACCCAATGTGCCAGAGGTTTGCTAAACACTTGTCTTGCATATGCCAGGAGTTTTGCATATTTGTATGGTACAACAGTCCATTTTGTGACTGGGAAGGCTTGCTAGGTCCTACACTGAACCATGAACTCCCTTCCCCTTGCTTCAAGTACCTCTTGTATACAAAATTCCATTTTTGTTCTGTTTGTTGTAACCTCTTCTGTCCTATTACATCCCCCGCTAACCAACTGACTTAGGAATCCCAACCTGGAGTCTTCAGAATAGACTCCAGATAGGCTCTCATATCAGACACAGACCATTTGAGAAGTGAATGTAGTTTTGAGAAACTATTAGTCTTTTTCTGACCATGTTTCTCTGTTTTTCTGGGTCTGAGCCTCAAGAAGGTATGGCCAACCTGCAAGACAAGGTCCTCCCAGGATCCTGAATGTGAGTGGAAAACAAGAGTCCCCCTGCCCCTGTCCTTAGACCTCAACACTTTACCTCAACCTGTATAGCTGGCCTCGAGTGGGCACTGGAATCTGCCCTAGATCAAACACATAGCATAAAGGGAACGTTGAGATTCTGTTCTAAATAGTTGTCTTGTTTTATAATCCTAGCGCCCAAAAGAAATGGTTCTTATAGCTTCACCTAATGTCATGTGTCTTCTCTAGACTTTCATTATAACAGATTCTTGTGGAGAACTACCACTTACAGGCTGTTATGAGTAAAGCATTATCCAAGTGGTTTCACATGCATTAACCACTTCATCTTCATCAGACACATATGATAACTACTTTTACCTTCATGCTTCAGATAAGGAAATTGAGGCACAGTTGTTTAGTACATAGGATTATGGAAGACAGCATAGGAAGATTCATCCTATGCAAAGATGTGGTCACTTAGTGAAAATTTGGCTTCTATAGGCCAGAGCCTAGGGACCATGTCTGCCTAATGGTTTTACACATGGATAGTCTTCACAGGGATGCGGTATCTAAGGCAATCTCTAGAGAATTATACAGTGCTACTTCCTTCATATTCTATTGGCAAAGTCAGTTCCCAGGCCATCCCTGATTCAAGGCAGTGGCCCCATGGTCTTACAGAAGGAGCCACATGAACCAGGGACACGCTGGGGTAGGAGGCTTGCATCTATCATTCCAGGCAGCTGAGCACAGCTGGCAAAGTGCAGAAAGTCCTGGTCTAAAGAAGGCCTCACTTGTCTTTCTGTTATGTTATTTACCTCCATGCCCATAACGTGGAAAAAATCAAACCTGGTGGAAAGATGCTCTTAATGGAAAAATGAGGAGTGTGGTGGTGCTGGTGTGTGTGTGTGTGTGTGTGTGTGTGTGTGTGTGTGTGTGTGATCTGCGTTCCTTTTTCAGCAGCTTGTATTGATTTTTACAAGATGACAGCACATGGTTTTTAGAATGGTCTTTGGATGCCTTTGCTTCTGAATGTACTCTCCTAAATAGAGATTTAAATCAATTGATAGGAATTGCTGCTTATGATCTTGTGATCTTGAGCATTCTTCTTATAATAAAATTAATTCCCTCAAAAACTGAATGAAATAATAAATGTGAAAAATCTGATAACAGACCTGTCATTAATAAATACCAAACAAATATTAGTTTATTCATTTCTTTGTACTTTTCAAGAGATAATATCTTTCAGAGCAAATAAATTTAGAAAATAAAATTACTATGCAAATTAAAGTACCCTTTTAATAAAATCTTGAAATCATCACATAAAATTTTAAAATCATAATGACACTTGCCCCTGACTCCAACGTCTTAATCCTTTAGCCTCTTCCTTGCTGTATTTTCTTCTCTTTTGTTGACATATTTTAAGAAATTATTCAGGTCTCTATATAATATCATTTATAATAATAATCTGGACATTACACAGTTGGCACTTATATATGAGACTTAAAAATCAAGTATACAGCATCATGATGTGAAAATACAGACATTAGCTAATAATCAGCAGCTGAATTTTTGTCTTTAAACATTCTAATTTATGACTTTAATGAAAATGATTAAACAGTTTTACACTTTTATGGCGGGATTGTAAATTAGTACAACCATTATGGAAAAATATATTGAGTCTCCTCAAAAGACTAGGCATGGAACTAGTAGATGATCCAGCTAAATCATGCTGTGGTATTTCCTCTGAAGAAGTAAAGCCATTTTCCTACAGTGATGCATGTTCACTCATGTTTATAGCAGCACAGTTCACAAAAGCCAAACCATGGAACCAGCCTATATGTCCATCAGTGGATGAATGGGTGAAGAAAATGTGATATATATACACAATGGAGTTTTATTCAGCCATATATAAAATGAAATTATGGCAATTGCAGGAAAATGGATGGAACTTGAGAACATTATTTTAAGGAAAATAAGTCAAACTCAGAAAGACAAGGTGTATGTTTTCTCTCGTGTGTGGAAGCTAGAGAAGAAAAAAGAAAAGCTGGAGGGGGATGTCATGGAAAGGGACCAGGAAAGGGGAAGGAAGGGATGAATGGAAAGAAGGAAAGGGTGAGGGGAAGGGGAGATACTGGTAAGTGATACTGGCCAAATTATATTGTCATGTTGTGTGACCCTCGTGGTTTCACGTGCATTAACCACTTCATCTTCATGAGACACATACGATGGAGACTACTTTTACCTACATGCATGAGATAAGGAAATTGAGGCACAGTTGTTTAGTACATAGGATTATGGAAGACAGCATAGGAAGATTCATCCTATGCAAAGATGTGGTCACTTAGTGAAAATGTACAAATATGTAACAACAAATCCCATCATTATTTACAGCTACAGTGCACCAATTAAAAATGGAAAACAAAAAAGAAAAATGGTTAAAATTATATACTCAAGAATACTCCCAGAATAAAAAGAAATATTATCTAAATATTTTCTTTAACCTGATACTCAATTACTATTCATAACCACATTAAAAAGGAGAAAGTCCCTATATTATTTTTAAAAACACCCTTTTAATTTAATTTTGTGTCAACTAACTTCTACATATATACATTTTAAAATAGAACTATAGTAACTTCAGACTACTTTATATTGATCAACCTAAAGAAAAAGACATTGCAATAAGAAAAAATAGTTCAGTTTGGCACAGGTTTATATAAAATGGCTGTGGCTCAGTGGTAGAGCACTTGCCTTGCATGTATGAGGCACTGGGTTCAATCCTCAGCACCACATAGCAATAAATAAAGATACTGTATGTTCACCTACAACTAAAATAAATAAATAAATAAAATGTGTGCAGAATTTGTCTTTCTTTAATTCTCCATGCTTCCAATAATGACAATTTTATTAACTAGCTTTATAGAGGTAAATAAAAATAAATGTAAGAAAGGACATATTAGGCAGGTGATTCTAAATCAGACTGTTGCCACCGCTATATTGTCTCCGTACCCCAACAGATGATGCTCAGACTTCAAAGATTAGTGTCAAGCTAACATATGTATGTTGTACACATTTTCTGACAAAATTTGAAGTTCTGGTGTGTCCTGGCTTGGCATAGTCTTGGATTATCTTCAGGAATAAGAATGCAGATTGTGACTGCTGTGGGAAATGAGATAGTCCCTAACATATTTACATCTTCATGTGACCCTGTTTACTATGGATGAACGTGGGAACAGAGTAGGAAACATGGTAATGGTTATTTCTGAATTTAATACATTCTTATTAGTGTGATGTGTTTCTAAATATTATATGATTTTCCTTTGAATTTCAATTTTGGGGAATTTTGCATTATTTTATAAAATTAATTACAAATATCTGATTCCTATGTCTTTAAATAAAAGCCCAATTCTGTGTTCATTTGTGGACATAACTACCGCATGAACTTTTGGAAATTTCTACTCTTCATGAAAATTATTCTGCGAGTTACAAAAAACATACTTTTTTAGAGATGTGTTCAGTGCTTTTATATTCACTGTATTCAACCAAAATCTAGTAAACAATAAAGAGAATTTTTGAAAAGCAAACTCTACCCGATTTATATAATTATTTTTGCCAATAATGGCTTGGCAAGTTTAAATAGGAAAACCATTTCTATACTGAATGTTCTTATTTGGACCTGTAAAGATCTATTCACAAGCAGAACATATTTCAAAGACAAATGGATTCTACTGGGAAAAAATACTGCTGAGGCCAACTCAAACCATAATTATGGGGTAAGGCAACAATCTGTGGCAATGGTGACATTGGAAAGAGTGTTCCTAAGTTAGCTACTCAATAGGCATGTGGATGATGGGGATAAAGAAACAGAAATCACAATAGATGATTCTAATTGATTCAATGCTGGAAAAGAATTGGAAGTAAAGGAAGTTCCTAAAGGAAGAGAATGTAATCTATTAGCATAAAAATATTAAAGGTTGCTCACATAATGGAATTTCATGTATAGGAAAGGTAGGTTCAGGTAATTCACAGTGACCTCCATATTTTCCCCATGTGCATACACTATTCTGCTAGCTTCATAAGGTAGGGGTTGACATCCATTTTGAAGGTAAGAAGCAGAACTTCGGTGAAAATATGATTTACTTAAGTATCACATGTGTGTCTGTAGACTTTCTTTTTTATTAACCTGCTAAAATTACAGAAGAGAGGGTCTGGAAGCCATTAAACATGCACAAGACATTTAAGCAAATCATTTAATCTTTCAGCAATAACAGATAGGAAAACTTGTTGTAATTATAAGCTTGCAGCCATAATTGAGTGTATGCTAATTATGTCAATTTGAAGGAGGCCAAAATGTTTCATGATTATTTTATGAGGTTTAAATCAGTAGTAGATTAAATAAAAATTAGTAATACACAATTTAAAATGTCTTCAATAGCTTTGGTTCACCAGCCTTTTAAAATTTTTATTCATTTAATTTAAATCACATTTCTTTAACATTGAAAATTGACAACACTTTTTCAGTTTTGGCTCCCCAAAATGGAATTAATAGGATCTCAAGAACAATGACAATGATTTATATGTTTGAGAATATTTCCCATGAAAAGATATTATAAAGAATTTATTGTCTGTAGCTTTCAACATCTATTGCAATTTGACTGTTAATGTCAAACAAATAAAATCTTGTTCAGGGAAAGATATGGGCAATCTTTTATGGCAATAGATGGCCAGGCAGAAGTATATAACAGAATCTTAAAAATGAGAAATTTCATCTTACCATTATGCTATAATTTGTGATACAGAGTGAGATAATAGCACTTGTATCTATATATTGTAATTTTGTGAATGAACATGTTACTGTCCTCTTAGAGATACTATGATTCAGTTTTGTAATAGCAGATAATTTCCAATCTCTTTAGCTTGTTTTTAGGTCTATTACCTATTCTCCTTGAATAATTAGATAATAACTCAAAGAATATTACAGCTGAATGAGAATCCAGCTCTTTAATATCCTAATTCCCTAGGTCTGAAATATATTTTGGACAAAATTCTCTCATCTTTAATGTGGCATTTAAAGAAGTTACTGCTTTAGTTGAGATGTTAGGAGAAACTTAATATACTTTATTTTTATGGTGAATCCCCTTATCCCATGATGGGTTTAATGTTTCCAGAGTGTGATTCATTAATTAGAAAAGATATATTTGTTGGGTGGCTACAAAATATACACACACCTCTCCATGTCTCTCATTGAGAATAGGAGCCTAGATATAGTACAGATATTAGTAACAAAGATATAAGAATTACTGAAAACATAAGAATTGAAGTACTTGTTTCACCTGAAGGGTAGGAATGACAACAGTTTTTATTACTAACTGGGGCTTTACCTGGTAACATTGACAAAAGGGACTATAGTTGCTATAAATATTTGGGAACTGGAAGAGAGGTCAACATGTGTCTTGAATAGAGCTGAGATAACTTGGTATTTCTCATTCCAGAAATTCATAAAAGCATTTTAAACAATGTAAAGTAATATTTAAAAACATGAATTTCACATATGGCCAAAAAATATTTTTTAAATGTTTGAGTTTATTAGCTATTGGAAAAATGCCACTCTTCCAAAGTTCATATGGAAGCAAAAAATACCCAGAATAGTCAAGACAATCCGGACAGTGATGCAGGAAGCACTGCAATACCTGATTTCAGATTATACTGCAGAGCTCTAGTGGAGAAAGCAGCGTGGTACTGGCACAAACAGACGTGAAGACAAACAGAATAGAAGACACAGAGACAAATCCACAGAGATACAAGCATACAATCTCTGAAAAAGGTGCCCCCAAACTCACACTGGTGAAAAGGTAGCCTGTCCAACAAATAGTGCTGGGAAAACTGGATATCCACATGTAGAAGAATTAAACTAGATCCGTAACTTTCACCCTGCCCACAGTATTTCAAAGACCTAGGCATGGGAAGTACTGAGGAAAAGTCTATACCAAATTATGCTATGTCCATGTACCTCAATGAATCATATGTAATATGTATCTATATGTGTGTACCAAATTATGCTATGTCCATGTACCTCAATGAATCATATGTAATATGTATCCATATGTGTGTATATAGATATATATTATTACTACTAATTAAAGTAATAATAATAATAATAATAGGAATTAGGCCAGAAACTCTTCAACTGCTAGAAGAAACCATAAGGTCAACACTCCAATACATTGGTGCAGGCACCAGTTTCTTTATTAAGACTCCTAAAATTCAAGAAATTAAACCAAGAATCAATAAGTGGGATGCATTGAGTATAAAAAGCTTCCTGCACTGCAAAGGAAACAAAAGTATGAAGAGAGAGCCTACAGAATAGGAGATCTTTGCTAGCTATTCTGCGTATAAGGATTAATAGCCAAAATATATAAAGAACTCAAAAACCACCCAAAACAACCAAAATGGGCTAAATGGGCAAAAGAACTAAACAAATATTTCACAATAAAAAAAATACAGATAGCCAACAAATAGATGAAAAAAATATTCATTCTTAGCACTCAAGGAAATGAAGGTCAAATCTACAAGGAAATTTCATCTCATTCCAATTAGAAACTTAGAATGGCAACCATCAAGGACACAAATAACAATGATTACTGTCAATGATGTGAGGGAAATGATAAACTTATACATTGTTGATGGGACTGTAAATGAGTTCAACTACTTTGGAAAACAGTATGGAGAATCTTCAAGAGACTAGGAATGGAACCATGACCAGTTATCCCACTCTTGGTCATTCATCCAAGTACTGAAATCAGCATTCTGCAGTGATACATGCATTCCAATGTTTATAACAGCACAATTCACAGTAGCAAAGTTATGGAACTAGCCTGGGCACGTATCAACAGACGAATGGATACAGAAAACATGGTATATATACACAATGGAATTTTTCTTGGCCATAAATAAAAATGAAGTTATTTGCTGCTAAATGGATGGAACTGGAGAAAACGACGTTAAGTGAAATAAGCCATAATCAGAAAGCCAAGGGTTAAATGTTTTCTCTCATATATGAAAGATAGGGGTGGAAGGGAAAAGAGTTAAAACAATGGCATCTCACCAGAACAGAGTGCAGGAAGTAAATGGAGAGGGAGAAGAGCTAGGCATGGGGAAGTACTGAGGAAAAGTATTTACCAAATTATGCTATGTCCATGTACCTCAATGAATCATATGTAATATGTATCCATATCCATAATTATAATGCCCTAATTAAAGTAATAATAATAGAATAGAGGTCACTAGAGCAAGCAGATCAGGGGGAGGGAAGAACAGAAGGTACTACTGAGGAATGAGACTGATCAAATTATGTTTTAATATGTGTAATAATAATAATGAGCCAAAATAAAAATAAATTTAAAAAAGAAAAATGCCATAAAAACCACAATGAGGTATCATCTCATTCTCATTAGGATGGCTATTATCAAAAAGTCAAAAGTAACAAAGGGGGTAGAGGACATGAGGAAGGAGAACTCTCATACACTACTTTTGGGAATGCAAATTAGCACAGCTACTGTGGAAACTGTGAGGTACCTTGAGAAACTGAGGATGGATCTGTCACATCATGGATGCAGCAATTCCACTCCTGGGTATAAAAGGAAATGATAGCCTATCAAAAAGATACCCACACACCCATGTTTGTTGCTGCACTATTCACAGTAGCTAAGATATGGTATCAAAGTAGAAGCCCATCAGTAGATGAATACATTTTTAAGTGTACTATATACACACAATTATTCAGTCATAAAAAGAATGATATCTAACATTTTTAGCTAATTAGATGGAACTATAAAACATTACATTAAATTAAGTAAATCAGATGCAAAAAGAAATTCCAAAAGCTTTTTCTAATATGTGAATATAAAAAAAGGTGGATTAGAATATAAAAATTGTGATAACAGGGCCTGGGGTGGGTTGGGGGAAGGGGCAATAATGGATAATAGTAATAGTTCTAGTGGTCTGCAGAACAGAGAGGAGACTACAGTTCACAATAACCTTTTATACATTTTTATGAATACCTGGAAAGAGGAGCTTAAAGTCTCCAGACACAAAGAAGTGAAGGGAGGCAGAAATATTCATTACCTTGATTGATCACTAAATACTATAAGTTTGTTTTGAAATATCATATTGTAGCACAAAAATATGTACACTTGTTACATGTTAATTAAAAAATTTAAAGGAACATTTAAGAAAGTAGAAATGTTAATTACCCTGATTTGATCATTACACATATATATGCATATTGAATTATTACACAGGATCCCTTAAATACACAAAATTAAGTAATAATTTTAAAATAAGACATTAAAAAATAAGCCTAGAATTTCAGAATTGTAAAGTGCAGAGGCTTGCAAAGTAGCAGTGTGTATTTCATGTGGCCAAGTTCACTGAGGATAGGATTGCTTTGGGGACACCTGCTATGCTTGGGTGATAAGGTATCACACCGTGGTTACATAAAGTTGTCAAATGCCACAATCTGAAATATTGGAAGGAGTCTAGGAGAGAAAGTACAGATAATACTGACTTTAATAAGAGTATATCTTTCTATTCACACTGAATCAATAAACACCTTGTATAATAGTCTACTGGAAAATATAATCAAACCTTCAAGAAGGAGTGCTAATTCTTCTTGCATGAAATTCCCTTTATGTTTTTAAAATTCAAGATTTGTGATAACTACAATAATTAAACATAAAGTACACAATATATGTTAGTCTGATTAAATCTTATTTGGGGATTGACAAAAACTTTGGTAATATATAAAATATTTGTAAATTGATATCTAAATATTGAATTTTAAATTCTGTATTTTTTCCTCATTATAACCTAATGGAATTGAGTTAAACTTTGAACAGAGTACAGGTGTCCATTAGTTGTTGATCTAAGTTTATTTAAATTACTAACATTAACAATAAATGTGTAAAATGAATCAATACATAAGCATACAAAATCAAACAAGTAGATCAAAGAGATATTTAAAATACAAGGAGATGAAGTGTTGTAAGAAAATGTGATAGTATTTGTCATCATTTCAGAAGAGGTTTTTTAATAAGTAAACAAATCTCAGAAGCCATAAGCTATAACACAGCTGATCACATGAAAACGTAAAAGGCATTTCACGTTGATCCAAGGAGACTGAGGTACGAGCAGGTCTCCGACAGTGCCGTGCTCTCCACCACATCCTTTCTCTGCTACTCATTTCATTTCTCCCTTGAGAAGCCATCACAGCAAAGGCAGATTCACCCCTCCTCCACCACCTCCACCCATCTCCTGCCTCATCCTGCCAACATGGTCAATGCTACAACTTGGTTAAAATTCTTACATTTTTTATGAGGATGTTAAGATTGTTCACTGCTGGGCTGGGGATGTGGCTCAAGTGGTAGCGCGCTCGCCTGGCGTTCGTGAGGCCCGGGTTCGATCCTCAGCACCACATACCAACAAAGATGTTGTGTCCGCCGAGAACTAAAAAATAAAAATATTAAAAATTCTCTCTCTATCTCTCTCTCTCTCTCTCTCTCTTTAAAAAAAAAAAAAAAGATTGTTCACTGCTGAGCCTAGTAGTGTGCTTGGTAAAAGTTCTGCATTGCATCTATTTTTTTTTGGTTTGTTTCTGAATCTAATCAATTTTTATTTACTTGCATAATTTTCTATTTATTCATCTTCTGTGGTTTTTCTTCACACTTTATTATACAATAAGTTGATTTCAAATAAACAGTTATGAAAGCTTAATTGGGAATGAGTTCTATGTAGATGCAGCTCTTTAGGACTTTCCATTTACCAACATTTCTAAATTCTTTGTTTTTATCCTTTGTGCTCAATTACTTGTTTATAAAACTATCACCAGTAATTTAATAAAAAATAACATTATACAACGTAAAATTTTCAATTTGAGGGCTTTCTTGATTTCTCCCTTTTAAAAATACTGTCTTTATGTTTTAGGGGTGCAATGTGCAATGCCCTTTTGACCTCTTGGAAGATAAGCAAATATTCACTTTTGTTCTGTCTCTCTGCTTACTGAGGGGTGGTATCTCCTTTTCCTTTTCTCAAACCTCTGTCTGCACTGGGGCTGGAAGTTGCCCTGGGCTGAGTCTAAACTCTCTGGTGGGTTTTTCCTTGCTGGATTATCTCCAGACTTTCTTTCTATGGGTCTTTTCTTCTCCCATCCTGTATTTGACAATTTTGGAGACTTTTCTCCTTCTTTACAGAAATTTTTGGATCAAATCTTTAAGCTCTTAAATGGCCTCTGAATTCAGCAAATGCCTCATGAAGAGATTTGGCTCTCTTGAATTTGTCATTCCAGTCTCTTAGGGTCTCTTTTGTGCAGAATATAATGGTTTTCCTTTTAGGTCAATCTGAGAGTTTATCTTTGATAAAATATTATAAATATTTCCAATAATGGAATGAATAAACAATTATATGCCATCTTTTCTTTATTGCTTTTGCTTTCCTGAGATCCTCTAAGTATTTTGCATTTTCTGCAGGAATTGTGCTATGCACATCTGCAGTTGTCTTACACTCTGGCTTTGGTTGGGGAGCTATACTTCTTGATTCTCTTTCTACCAAGAGTTATTTAAGTTATTGTTAGAATCTTGAATTTCTCACTTATAGTTCTGTAATTACAGACAATAACATTGTTATTGAATATATTTTATAATTTCCTTCTTATTTTCACTTTGTATTGCTATTATTCAGATTTAAATCAGTGACTAACCATGTTTGATGTGTATAAACAGTAAACAAATACTGCATATACCACATTTCTGTGTTCTTAAATTCTCATTTTAAGGTCACTTCCAGGTGATTGAAGGCTATTTGTATCTTTATGTGCCCATGTGGTATGGCACAGTTCCTTACAAGCACTTCTATGTAATTTGTTCCCCAGAAATAGTCATAATTTCATATATACCTGAACTAGTAATAAGGGTCAGACTCCCAATTCATGTTTATCAAATTAGTTAGTAAGCATTAGATCCAGATATAGTATTTTCATTTATTAATCATATATAGTTTAAGATGCTTTTAGTAGTCCAGTTTTTTAAATCAAAACATATTTATGTTTTCAATTTCACAGATTTATTGGTATTTTGACCTCACTCTGCCTGTGACTGACCTCTTAGGTTCCTTTTCAAAACTCTGGAACACATTTCTCCCAAAATGACAAGCAGGTACTGATGTGTTGACACATGGACAATAACTTGGATTGCATAGAAATCTTGGTTCACAAAATTCTTTCATCAGTGCACTTCATTCCACTGTTAGTGTTGAGAGACACCTGTCATCAATTTAATGTGTGGCTCTTGGAAGTGTCCTTTTCCGGTCAAAGAGCTCAAATCAGTTCTAGTTTTTAACTATGAATATAAATAGGATTTATCCTAATGTACATTCATGGTTCATGTGTTTAATGGAATTTTGAAAACACAGTGATTTTATGTTTTCTCCAAATTTCAGATAAGGTAGACTTGAGGCATAGTATTATTTCTGATAAAATATTTTTCTTTGATCAGAGGTCCTTTCCATTTTTTTTCCTGTTAATGGTCTAACCAATTTATATTTCATTGTATGACAAAGTACTTATTTATTCAAACTACATTATTGTAGATTTCTTTTACAAAAAATTGTAACATTTATAATATGTGACCAAAACGGAATAGAGAAAATATGACTAGCTTAAGTTTATAACAAAAGTGACAGTCACCATGAAAATTTAGACAGTGAGTCATAGGAACTGGGGATAAGAACAAAATCATCCTGGTTGTTGGTATTAAAGCAATGATATCTATAGCAATTTGGTGGCAGTGCTGTGTTAGTTCTATTTGAGATACTTTCTTATCACTTCCTACTGAACCCTGAAAAATGTTAAAAAAATGCTTCAGGCACTGGAAGATATTATGTTGCAGGCTTCTGGGGGAACAGAGCACAGGATTCCTGATTGGGGGTGGAGGGCAGGGCCCCAGAACCCTGCTCAGGCCATGTGGGACTTTGCAGCTCTCCTCCTGGGTCCTGTCCCACTCCCTGCCCTCCTCACTGTCTGAGGCTGTTGTCCATTTAATTTTCTTTGCTCCTCCATTAAGAAGAGTTTGCCTCATTTTGGTTGACTGGCTTTATATCACCACATGAATGGTTTCCACTTTCCACCTTTGCTCTGGATCCCTTTCTGCAAAAGAAATTCTTTCCTCCTGTTCTGATGGGAACTCTTGGCAAGGGAGAAAAAGAAGGAAAACTACTTCAGGATACATGGCATAAGTAGTTGACTTCAGACCTCATGTGCTGGTGGTTTCTACTTGGCCTTGATGATGGTTTGCTTTATACTTTATACCGTGGTTTCCATGCTATCACATAATAATCCAACCTCAGTTCTTATTTTATAACCATAAATGTGTAAACATTGTGCAAAGGCAGGCAACTGCTATCACGTTCTTTCATGATTTATGGTCTAGAATCGTACTGTGTACAATTTAATTTCTGTAGCTCAATTAAACTTTACTTGGGATTTCATACTGAGCCTATAGTACAGTATACTTGATAATAAAAGTATATTAAATTATTTTTTAAAGTCTAGAAACTTATTTTAACAATGATTACAGAAAAAATATTGTTCAATTTGCAGAATATTCTCTTATTTCTAGGACTTTTCCTGTGGCTTCTTCAGAGCATTTGATCAGCAGACTTGCATTACTGAAGAACATTTAGTTCTCTGAAAAGGAGCTTACCAGAGAAATATCCACTATCTCTCCTATTCAGTTTCCACATTGAAAATTAAAGATTTAAACAGTGCTGTGCAATGTGAATACAATGTGAGCCATAGATAAAATCCACATGAAAAAAGGAACAAAGAAACTGATCAAATTAAGTTTAATATTGTATTTTATTTAGCCTAACATTCTCAATCTATCACCAAAAAATGGGGTAGGGAGGAAGAGCATGAGAAGAAGATTACCACTAAATAGGGAAGAGAGGTGGGAGGGAAAGGGAGGGAGAAGGGGAATTGCACAGCAGATGGAAAGTGACCCTCATCGTTATAAAATTACATGTATGATGATGTGAGGGAAAAAAAAAGAAGTGTGTCACATTAGATAGGGTAGAGAGAAGTGATGGGAGGAGAGGGGATGGTAAGTGGGGATAGGAAGGGCAACAGAATAAAATAGACACTATTATTGCTGTGGGTATATATGTGACTGCATGACCAACGTGATTCTGCAACCTGTACACTCAGAAAAATGAGAAATTATGCCCCATCTGATTCAAATGTATGATATATCAAGATCATTGTACTGTCATGTGTAACTAATTAAAACAAATAAAAAATAAAAATAAAAGTTATTAAAACAAAAAAAAGAAAGAAAGAAAAAGAATTCATCATTTTGAATATGTTATATTTATACAATGGAGTTTTATTCTGTCATAAAGGAGAATGAAATCATGGCATTTGCTAGTAAATGGATAGACCTGGAGAATATCATGCTAAGTGAAATAAGCCAGACTCAGAAAGTCGAATGTTTTCTCTCATAAAGGGAAGTGAGAGGAAAAATAAGGGGAAAAGGCTGGGTGGTGGGGCAGGCAGTAAGAACTATCATGAACAGAGGAGATCAGCAGAGTGGAAGGAGAAGGAGGGGAAGGTGGGAGACAGAAAAGGGACAGAAATGTAGAATGGGTCTGACACAATCACATAATGTGCATGTGTAAATACAGCACACGAAAATCCACCTTTACATATCTCAACAAAAACACCAATTAAAAATGTATAACTGAGTGGCAGGAAGAGAGAGTAGAAGAGGGGTAATGGGGCAGGTGGAGAGGGAAATGTAGGGTACAGGGACTGAAAGGGAGTAAACTAAATTACATGCATGTATAATCATGTCAAAACGAATCCAACTCTATGTACACTGTAGCGCACCAATAAAAGCAAAAAAAAAAAAAAAACTTCAAAACTTTGAGGCTTAATGGAAAATCAATATTTTCAAAGAATTTCAGAGAATGGGCACCAGAAGAACCGTGATCATTATTTTGATGTAACAGCCTTTTTGTTAACATCGGATACACATAAGTCACTCCTCTGTTAGGGAAACCACCTTGCACAGGAGGCATATTTAATTACAGTTCCTATTATCTTAAAATGTTTTTCTCATATTTTATATAAGAATGATATTTAATTGTTTTGCTTATAATTTCAAATAGTAGCTCACTCAATTGTCCAAAAGAATTCTAAAAACAATATTTAGTATATCTCTTTTCTTTGTGATTTTTGTTGAAAGCTGGGCCAAAGTTACAATTAATAATGAAAAATATAATCATATTTTTTTGAATGTTGAAGGATGACATTCAATTTTGGAATCTTTATTATAGTTGGGATTCTGTAAACTATACATTTTATCTTTTTCACTAGATACTTTAAATGACCTGTATTCACATGTATTACAAATAAAAAGCTTGAATGTTAGACAAATGAAAACAAGATCTTTAAAGAGAAAGATTTATGGAAAAAGTTTTTTCTTTTAGCTGACATTAAGAAAGCTATCTTAAACCTTTTAAATTTTTCTACTATACACATTTGAATATTAGTTTTCTTATTAGCATAAACAAATTAAAATATTCACATGTGTGTATGCATGCACTAGAGTTATTAGAGTAACATTTTGAATGAGAAGGCTCAAGTAATGTGAAAAATAACTTTGCCTTATTTTCTATGTCTGTATATATTTATGTATAATTATATAAATATATGGGTTTAGAAATATATCTATATTCTTTTTCTCACAGAATTGAAATGATGATCAAATAAGAAACTGTATCTGAAAACACTTTATGTATTTCAAATAAAATGTTTAACACTTCCCATTGTGATCATAAATACTTTAAAGAACTGATATACCTTTAAAAAATAAATGAGATGAAATATGGCTGATCAACACAGTTGCTTACTTCCAAAACATGAAGTTGTTTGTAAAGTTGAATTATTTTGTTATTGTAAGTCTTTGTCCCTGTTTCTGAATCATTTTTACCACCAGTTTCTTCAGGATGAGAGGTTTGCTTACAGAGCGACCTACTTTCTCCTAGCAATTTTTTGGTTTATATTAGACAATTCTAAAATTGTATTAACTTTTATGGGTCACTTATATACCATTAAATGAGTTATTGTTTCAGCACAACAAATTACTTTTTCCAAATTGCTGCCTATAGAGCATCATTAATCCAGGAAAATAAAATTGTTTGGTGGTCTAATTACACATCTAATCCTTTAAAAACTCTGGCTGAATAAAAACAAACTAAACGTGATAAAGTGATGCTTTATGCATTATACTAAAATCCAATTGAGTGAGTCATTATTATACAATACGTGATTGTTGACATGGTGTGTAAGTAACCGCTGTTAAGATGGCACTTTAGGATTACTCACTGATCTCCCCGCCTCTGCCATAAACACAGAAGATGGAGGTACAATCTATTCTTCAAAGGGCCTTAAGAAACACATAGAGGTGACTGGTCATACAAGTGGGGCTTCACGGGGCAGAACTACAGCCAAGGAGGGAGCAAGTGGATGTGAATCTGGGCAGTGGGGACTGGACTATAGCTCCTGGTGTGTGATGCGTCCAAAGTCAGGTCTTAGTAAAACATGCTATCAAAATAGATTCAAAACATTAGAGGCCACACACATAAATAGCCTTATAATTTAAAAACAGAATACAGCTGAAGTTACGTGTGATATATTTGTAAAACATAGGATTATAAAAGAATTTAAGATCCATTAAGATCCAAATTTAGATTATATTAAAATTGTCTAAAAAATAATTTGCAGTACTTTATAAAAAATAATAACTCAATTATTTAATTATTATTAAACCAGTCACTCCTGAAAGAAGTTCTTATTTTTCCTTGAAATAAATAAACTAAGTTTTATAGCTGCATTTTGTAAGTGCATTTTGCCAAAACTTCAAGAAACACGTCTTAAAAATATTTTAGAAAAGCTCAAAAGAACATTTTCCTAACACATTTTGTGAGATATTAAGTTATGAAAACTTAAGCTTGATGAGAATAATGTAAAAGAAATAGAATTACAAATTAATCTGCAATTGTGGGTTCAAAAGCCTCAGTGATAATATCAACAAACAGGATTCAGAAGTGTTGTAAAATATTCATCATGACCATATGGTGTTCATTCTCACAGTTCATGGAAGGTTCTCCACAGAAAATGTAATAATTTATTTCATTACTCTAATTAACTGATAAAAATGCTGAGTATTACATTAAAATAATAAAGTCATTTTAAAATATTGATATAACTTAATGACAAAACTAGGAATATGAAAGGACATTTTTTCCCTGACAGAATATACTTAAAACTTTTACCAAGTATTATTTTCACATTGAAACATTGAACTTCTCAATTAATTCAGAAATGCATAAAATGTTAAAGATGACCACTGTCTGTTCTTTTCAACATTGTATCTTAGTGAAGCAAAATGGTAAAATAAAGCAAGCAGGGAAAAAAACGTTGAGAAAACAGCTGGATGTCCACATGGAAAAGAGTGAATTGATATACTTTTCCCCAAAATTAACTTAAAACAGATCAAAAACCTAACTGTAAAACTCAAAACTATAAAATCCTTGCAAGATAACTTAGGAGAATATCTGAATTAACTTTATTTTGGCAACGCCTTTTTAGATAAAACATTGAAAGTGTGATCCTGAGAGAGAAACAATTATTAATAAGCTAAACTTCACTAAAATTAGAAAATCCTACCTTATGAAAGACAGTGTGAGGAGAATGACAAGACATGCCACAGACAGGGAGAAAATATTTGAAGCTATTTCAAAAAGACATATTAGATAAAGAACACATTAGGCAAATGTATTTGATGAATATATTAGATAGATTCTTTTTAAACTCATCAAAAAGAATACATACAACACAGTGGGCCAAAGACATCCCATCAAAGATGATATACAAATGGAAATAAGTATGTGAAAGGATGTCCAGTATCATGTCATCCAGGAAATAAAAAACAGAACAATAGTGTGGTCCCACTGCACACCTCCTAGAATGGCCAACACATGAGCAGGGACAGCACCATTGGCTGGCCATGAAGTGCGGCCACCACAGCTCTTGCTCGCAGCTGCGGGAATTCAAAGTGGAATGACGACCTCAGAAGACTGCTTGGCAGTTTCTTACAAGACTAAGCATTCATTTCACACGAAGAAGCAGCCATGACCCTTGGTATTTGCCCAAAGGCCTTGGAAATGGATGTCTACACAGAAACTTCTGCATGGCTGTTTATAGCAGCTTTAGTCATAAATGCCAAGAGACAGAAGCAGCCAATCTGACAAGTGCTATGTGATCCCAGGGGTGAGACATACTGGAGAAGGAATACCTGTAGGGACAATGGAAAATAAGTGCTGCCAAGGCTTGAGGGGAGGGGTGAGGACTAGGGGGAGCAGTAAAGTCTAGTGTAACCTCAGGACTCCCTGTGAAATTATGCATAATGTAAGTTGGTGATGAATGTACCATTTGGTGGGGATGTTACTACTGAGGGCAGATGTCCAGATAAAACTGTATGTATTTATCATGGGGGACAGGAGTTACATGGGAAACTGTTCTAACTTCCTCTGAGTTTTGTGAACCTAAAAGTATCTTACAGAAGTATATTAAAAACAGAAAAAATCTCAATGACAGTCTAAACTCTATGAACAAAAGTTTTTATATGTCTTTGAATAACTCAAACATCTGTGAAAACTTTCCTTTTTAGAAGATTATAAATTTATTATAAGTATTGAAATGGACTCTGTATAAATTAGGAGCTTCATTACATTCATGAGTAATACATTATGATAAGTATATAATTTATCTCTGGACTAAATTCTATATAATTTCTGATCAAAATACCAACAGAGATCATTATGGAATCTGTCAAATTTCAATTAAATTCATATTGAAATAAATTTCAAGAAAATCTATGCCTTTTGTAAAGAACATTAGAAAGTAACTATGTAAGGTAGTTTTATGTTAGCTACATTTAGTCATTCCACAGTGCATAAATATTATACTTCAAAATATCCTGTTGTACATGATAAATGCATACAATTTTATCTGCCAATTAAAAAATAGAAAACCAAAAATCTTTTAGTATCTAATAAATATGTTCTGTTTTGTATAACAAAAAAGAAAGCCTATTTCTCTTATCAACAGATGTCACCAAGCATTGAAATCTGATAATTAAAACAATATTCATTATTTCCACAATATTCATTTTTCATGAATATTGTGTTGTATTTGCTGATATTATAGGAGGTATTTTAGCATACTACATATGGTCAACTTAATTCACAAATCAATATATTTTGAATTGTATGTACATTGAATAAATCAAATGCATCACTAAAATGCCATTAACATTTTTCTAGGAACTCCTTCCTTCAGACATTTCACACATAATTTGTTACATTGTTCTTATGCCAAGAATCAAAGTACCCATGTTAGTATGACTTTATATTTAAATTTCAGAGGCAAAGTGAATATATTCATGGGAAAGCCTTGAGATTTTAAAAGATGGAAACCAAGTCAGCAAACATCCTCATCGCTGTTGGTGCTTGTGTGTGTGTGTGTGTACATTACTTACTGGAAAATAAGACTGTTGCCTTTCATAAATTTATTTGCATTTAAATATTTTGATTTACGTGAATTCTTCATAGACTTTCTTAGCCTTTCTCTTAGATTCCATGAAACATTTTAGTGTGAATAAATAAATCTTGTCTCTTCTATATATTGTACATATTTCTGAATTTTTTCCATTAATGAGAAAATTATAAAATAGAAAAAAATCTTTGATTATTTAATTTTTAATTGTTTGGGAGGAAAGAAAATTAAAAGTTAAATTACTCAACCTCATGAATGAATGATCACATAGTGTATGAGATCTTATTGAATGGCCACATTTTTAACGGCATTCATTACTTGAATCTGAAACTTATTTAAATGTTATGTTCTCAGACATGCAGATATGCAACACACACACAGCACTGCTTTTAACATATAAAAGTATAATTTACGATAGATGATATTCTCTTGGGCTTGAGATCTTTAAATATTGCTCTCTATCCTCCCCCATCACTTTTATGACCTATTACCTTATTGCTGGAGCTGCTTCAGGGTGCTTCAGAATGTGAGGGTAAAAGTTTGGTCTATTTTAAGGGATACCTCCCCATTGTCATACCCACTGGGGACTTCTAAAGAAAAGAGAAAGGGCCTGGACTTCAAGGGGGTATAATCAGACTGAGCAAACTACATGCCATGAAAGGTCATGGGGCATTTAAACTCCATTCAAATAGAAAATAATTATTCATATCCAAATCTAGTTTATCATTCCTCAAGGAACTTAGAGTATGAGTCATTAATTATTAATCTAATATTGAACATTTTGAACATCTCTTCATTAGATGTCATCTCCTTAAATTGAAGCTGTGATTCTATACATTTTTATTTCATATTCTAAATAAATTCAATACATTCTTTGTACTTTGAAATGCTCCAAATGTTCAAATTTCCATTTCCTCTTACCTTGCTTAAATACTTTATTTTCATGTTCCTGTACATATAACTCTTCAATAGCGTCACTTAAAATTTGAATATTTCCATTAAAACTGACTGACTAGAAGAACACGTAGTTCATGTCAATGAACTAAAATATTGTTCACGATTTTTATATTTTCTAGTTTTATGTTTTATTTTATATATTTATTTATATATTTTGTATTTTATTTTTATATTTTAAATCATCTTCATTATTGTTGTATTTTCAGAACCTAATACTAAAATTAGGCTTTTATGATACATAAGTTCATATTTCTGACTTTTACGTTCACTGTAGGCAAACAGGATTTGGTGCTTGAGAAGTTTTCTTTGACTAGAACATTCACGTAGCTCTTTTTCTGAAGATTTCCAATATTATCTTAATATTGTTGCCATGAGCATCAGGAGCACTCTGGCGCTGTGGCCGTGAAAGCTGCTCACAGTCAGAAGTGAGGAGAAACATGTTTATTCAATCACAGATGGTCTCCTTTAGTATGGTTGATGATACAGTTTTACTTATTGTCATTAATTTTCACAATCATTTTTAAGTACTCAAAAAAGTCAAATACAAACAATTAATAGGGAAATATATTCAACTTGTAAGAATGTGTCTTCCACTTTTAGGAATGCCCATTTTGAAAGCTGCTTTTAAGTAAAATGAAAATGGTTTAAATCATTTATGTAAAGTTACAGGTGTCTAAGCTGGAGAGTCACTAGTTTGCATTTTTAACTGTAACTATAAAAGAAACACCTCAGTGACCCATACAACATCTCAGTTTTCTTTTTCATTGAAAATAATGTCAAACTCATAAATGCAAGGGATTTGTAAAATAACTCCCACCAAATTATTTTATCTTTTATCTCTATAGAAAATAACAATATCATAATAGTCAGCACTCATTGATGTCTTATGGAAGGACTGGCTCAGAAACAGAAAAGAAAATGTGAAGATGGGAGGGAAGAAAAAGAGGAGAAGAAAGAAAGGAGGGAGGAAGAGGACAAGGGAGGCTGGCAAGAGCATTTTGAAGGAAGAACCAAAAAGAATGAAGAATTTGCGAAGTTGCTTCCTTCACTTTATGAAGAGTGTAAAATGCAGAAGTAGAATGGACCTCCACTGCTGAGTCTTCTCCTGTTACTCCTCATACAATTAAATGCACCTGAGCTCTGTCTTTTTAAGACATATTTTAGCAATGTTGATTTTGTTTATTCAATTCATTAAAATAAGCTCATTACCTCCTAGGACCTAAAAATAAATACCTTCATTCATACAGTTAAAGATTCCTTCTCACCACGGAATCTAAAATTAGGGGTTTTTCCCACAGAATCTGAAATTTGGTGTGTATTCATTTTTATTTTAAAAGATTAAACTTAGAAAAGTTATTTAAAATAATGTTGACAGCATTAATAAAAATTTAAAACAAAGTTTCACAGGCTCATGAGTGTTAACAAACGTATTTAATAAAGGGTAATTAAATGTCTAATGAATTTTACTAGCACCATATTTGCAGACTTAATTTAAAATTGTTAAGAGACAAAATAAACTTTATTAAATTAGAATATTAAAACTTTGGATGGTCAATTTATGTCTCTGTATAATTTCCTAAGTTCAACTAATGGAGTTGGCCCTTTTCTGTTCTCAGTACTGAACCATGTCTCAGGACAGAGTTTCCACGAGAGACATAGTCACTAGTGTTTGGATGTGATTGTGAGTATGTGTGTTGGAGAGGGCTTGGACAAAAAAGAGATGAAAAACAGATAACATTACATACTGTTTTTAGTGCTCAACAGAGAATTCCAGAATACTATGTAGACATTAATGAGAATTAGTTACTTTATAGTTAATATTATCTGAAATGAAATAATAATGTACTGACAACCATAGTTTGTCCAGAAAATATAAAGGGGTTTTATGCATACTAAAGGGCTTCTAAAAAAATCCCTTCTAAGGCTCTTTTTTGGAAAAGATAATTTTCCAAACCTGAATAATTTGACAAATATAGACTGCATGCTCAGAAAATCCTGGTCTCACTGTGGATTCCTTCCTGGATCACTTGGTTTCACTAAAGCCCAAGACAAAATTAACTTAATACTCTTCAGTACTCTTTAGCCACTCTTGGTCTTCATATAGTGGTGTTTTTGTTTGTTTGTTTGTTTTTGCTCATTTTCTTATTCTGCATGGGTTCTGTATACACCATTCTCCCGATTTTCATTTTTAAGTCCGTTCCACGTCACAGAGAGCTGATGTATGTGTGCTTCCCTCTGAATGATCATGTCATGGGAGAGCTTCAGGCAGGCCCACCTTCTGGGGTTTCCTGAGTTCATACTGCTTCCCCAGCCTTGCCTCGGGATAGCTAGATTTGTGATGATATAGTGTTCTTACATAATTCTGATTTAATTTTTCTGGTGGGAAATTAGGAAAGTTCAAGAGCTTGGCACATTTTCTGAAATAATTATTTTCAAATTCCCTGAAGGTGATTGTATAATAGAAGGGATATAAAAAAATTCATTGCAGGACTAGTAAAATCTCTACCACTATGTGTTTACAGTGATGTTTAATTTTTTAAAAAATATACTCCTTTTTCTATACAAGGCAACAGTGTTTGTATTTAGAATTATGGAGCAAGAAAAATTCTCAACACTTCAAAGCTAAGCAGGAAAGTAACTAGAAATATAGGCTTTATCTACTTTGTTAAGTATATTATTGCTGTTAGATCTCAAATAGTTTTGTAATACGGATGAGAATCTGCTCAGTGTGTCTTAATTTCTTGAAAGACATGCTCCCATCTCTAAGGAGATTGAATTGTGTTATAACTGACCATGCAGTAATTATATTTTGGTGGGAGTGGGGAGTATCCCACTGTTAATTTTTGATAAACTCAGTTATCTAGCTCTCCAGAGTTAGTTTTTACTAGTTTTACTTTCTTTGCCTAAAATTAGTAAGAATATAAAAATAAAACCTGTCAAGTGGAATACAAGATTATCCACAATCTCAGAAATCAGAAATATTCATGGATCATGTTTTGCATAACTTTCCATAGTTGTGTAATGATGTATGCGGGTACATAGGCTTGTTTTGTGTAATATAATTTGTTTATGTGTGCATACATATAGTATACCAGTTAAGAATGTTTTTAAATTTTTTTTAAATTTTATTTGTTATATATGACAACAGAATGCATTGCAATTCATATTACACATATAGAGCACAATTTTTCGTATCTCTGTACACAAAGTAGAGTCACGTCCTTTGTGTCTTCATACATGAACTTAGGGTAATGATGACCATTGCATTCCACTGTCTTTCCTATCTGTATGCCCCCTCCCTTCCCCTCCCTCACCTTTTCCCTATCTAGAGTTCAATTAACCCTCCCATTCCCCACCCCACCTGCAGCATATTATGAATCAGCATCCTTAAATCAGAGAAATCGTTCAGCATTTGGTTTTGGGGGAATTGGCTAATTTCACTTAGCATTATATTCTCCAGCTCCATCCATTTACCTGCAAATGCCATGATTTTATTCTCCTTTAATACTAAATAATATTACATTGTGTATATATACCACATTTTCTTTATCCATTCATCTACTTAAGGGCATCTAGGTTGGTTCCACAGTTTAGCTATTATGAATTGTTCTGCTGTAAACATTGATGTGGCTGTGTCACTGTAGTATGCTGTTTTTAAGTCCTTAGGGTATAGTCCAAGGAGAAGGACAGCTGGATCAAATGGTGGCTCCATTCCCAGTTTTCCAAGGATTCTCCATACTGCTTTCCATATTGGCTGAACCAATATGCAGTTCCACCAGTAATATATGAGTGCACCTTTTTTCCCCACATCCTCCCCAACACTTATTGTTGTTTGTATTCTTAATAGCTGACATTATGACTGGAGGGAAATGAAATCTTAGAGTAATTCTGATTTGCATTTCTCTAATTGCTAGAGATGTTGAACATTTTTTTTATATATTTGCTGATTGATTGTATATTTTCTGAGAAGTGTCTGTTCAGTCCCCTGGCCCATTTATTGATTGGGTTATTTGATTTTTTGGTGTTGAGATTTTTGAGTTTCTTTTATATTCTAGAGATTATTGCTCTCTTTGACATGTGTGTGGTAAGAATTTGTTCCCAATTAGTAGGCTCTCTATTTACCTTACTGAGTATTTATTTTGCTGAGAAGAAGCTTTTTAGTTTGAATCCATCCCATTTATTTACTCTTGATATTAATTCTTGCACTATAGGAAGTTGGGGCCTAATCTAACATTACAGAGATTTGGGCCTATTTTTTCTTCTAATACACGCATTTTCTCTGGTTTAATTCCCAGGTCCTGATTCACTTTGAGTTGGGTTTTGTGCATGGTGAGAGATAGTGGTTTAATTTCATTTTGTTGCCTATAGATTTCCAATTTTCCCAGCACCATTTGTTAAACAGGTGATTTTTTCTCCAATGTATGTTTTAGGTGCCTTTGTCAAATACAAGAGAACTGTAGTTATGCGGATTAGTCTCTGTGACCTCTATTCTGTACCATTGATCTAAAAGTCTATTTTGTTGCCAATACCATGCCTTTTTTTTTCTTTTTTACTATTGCTCTGTAGTATAATTTAAGGTCTGGTATAGTGATGCCACCTGCTTCACTCTTCTTCCTAGGATTGCCTTAGCTATTCTGGGTCTCTTATTTTTCCGGATGAATTTCATGATTGCTTTTTCTATTCCTATGAAGAATGTCATCAGGATTTTGATTGGAATTGCATTAAATCTGTATAGTGCTTTTTGTAGTGTGGTCATTTTAACAATATTAATTCCGCATATCCAAGAACAGGTAGATCTTTCTATCTTCTAAGGTGTTCTTTAATTTCTTTCTTTAGTGTTCTGTAGTTCTGTTGTAGAGGTCTTTCACCTGTTTTGTTAAGTTGATTTCCAAGTATTTTATTTATTTATTTTTTGTTCATTTGTTGTTTTTTTTTAGGCTATTGTAAATGGGTGCTTTTCTTCATTTCCCTTTCAGAGGATTTGTCACTGATATAGAAATACCTTTGATTTGTGGGTGTTCTTTTTGTATCCTGCTATTTTGCTGAATTCATTTACTAGTTCTAGAAGTTTTCTGGTATAATGTTTTGGGTCTTCTAGGTATAGAGTCATCATCAGAATATAATGCTAATTTGAGTTCTTCTTTACCTATCCATATCTCTTTAATTTCTTCCATCTGTCTAATTGCTCTGGCCAGTGTTTCAAGAACTATGTTAAATAGAAGTGGTGAAAGAGGGCATCCCTGACTTGTTCCAGTTTTTAGAAAGAATGCCTTCGATTTTTCTCCTTTTAGAATGATGCTGGCCTGGGGCTTAGCATAGATAGCTGTTACAAGGTTGATCTATGTTCCTGTTATCCCTAGTTTTTCTAGTGTTTTGAACATGTGTGGGTGCTGTATTTTGTTGAATGCTTTTACTGCATCTATTGAGGTGATCATATATGTTCTTATCTTTAAGTCTATTGATGTGATTAATTACATTTATTGATTTCCCTATGTTGAACCAAATTGCATCCCTGGGATGACCCCAACTTGATTGGTGTGTACTATGTTTTTGATATGTTTTTATATTCAATTTGCCAGAATTTTATTGAGAATTTTTGCATCTATGCTCATTAGAGATATTGGTCTGAACTTTTCTTTTTTTTGGTGTGTCTTTGCCTGGTTTTGGAATCAGGGTGATATTTTTTGGCCTTATAGTGTGAGTTTGAAAGTGCTCCCTTTTTTTCTATTTCCTGAAATAAATTGAAGAGTATTGTTATTAGTTCTTCCTTAAAGATCTTGTAGAACTTGGCTCTGTATCCATCTCGTCCTGGGCTTCTCTTGGTTGGTAGGCTTCTGAAGGTGCCTTCTATTTCATCACTTGAAATTGATCTGTTTATATTGTGTATATCTTCCTGATTCAAACTGGGCAAATCATATGATGCTAGAAATTTGCAGATGCCTTTGATATTTTCTATTTTATAGGAGTACAAGTTTTCAGAATAATTTCTAATTATCTTCTGTATTTCTGTAGCATCTGTGTTATTGCCTTTTTCATCACATATGTTAGTAATTTGAGTTTTCTCTCTCCTTTTCTTTGTTAGCATGGCTAAGGGTCTGTCAATTTTATTTATTTTTTCAAAGAACCAACTTTTTGTTTTGTCAATTTTTTCAATTGTTTGTTTCAATTTCATTGATTTTAGCTCCGATTTTAATTATTTCCTGCCTTCTACTGCTTTTGATGTAGATTTGTTCTTCCTTTTCTAGGGCTTTGAGATGTAATGTTAAGTCATTTATTTGTTGACTTTTTCATCTTTTAAGGAATGAACTCCATGCAATGAACTTTCCTCTTAAAACTGCCTTCATAGGCATACCAGAGATTTTGATATGTTGTGTCTGTGCTCTCATTCTCTTCTAATTTTTTTAAATATCCTTCTTGATGTCTTCTGCAACCCATTGTTCATTCAGTAGCATATTATTTAGTCTCCAGGTGTTGGAGTAGCTTTTATGTCCTATTTTTATCAATGACTTCTAATTTCATTCCATTATGATCTGATAGAATGCAGGGTAGTATTTCTACTTTTTTATATTTGCTAAAGGTTGCTTTGTGGCATAATATATGGTCTGTGTTAGAGAAGGATCCATGTGCTGCTTAGAAGAAAGTGTATTTGCTCATTGAAGGATGAAATATTCTATATATGTCGGTGAAGTCTAAGTTATTGATTGTATTATTGAGTTCTACAGTTTCTTTGTTCAGCTTTTGTTTGGAAGATCTATCCAGTGGTGGAAGAGGTGTGTTAAATTCACCAAAAATTATTGTGTTGTGGTCTATTTGATCTTGAACTTGAGAAGAGTGTGTTGATGAATATAGATGCTCCATTGTTTGGGGCTTATGTATTTATAATTGTTAAGTCTTGTTGGAGTATGGTTCCCTAGAGCGGTATGTAGTGTCCTTCTTTTCTCTTTTTGATTAACTTTAGCTTGAAGTCTACTTTATTTGATGTGAGGATGGATACCCTTGCTTGCTTCCAAGGTCTGTGTGAGTGGTATGATTGTTCCCAAACTTTCACCTTCAGTCTGTGTATGTCTTTTCCTATGATATGAGTCTCTGGAGGAAGTATATTGTTGGGTCTTTTTTTTTAATTAATCCAATCTGCTAGTCTATGTCTTTTGATTGGTGAGTTTAGGCCATTACATTCAGGGTTATTATTGAGACATAATTTGTAGTCCCAGCCATTTTTGGTAATGAATGTGACTTGTTTTCTCCTCTGATTAGGTTTTCCTTTAGTGTAATACCTCCCTCTGCTGATTTTCATCATTGTTGAGAGAGAGAGAGAGAGAGAGAGAGAGAGAGAGAGAGAGAGAGAGAATTTTTAATGTTTATTTTTTAGTTTTCGGTGGACACAACATCTTTATTTTGTTTTTATGTGGTGCTGAGAATCGAACCCAGCGCCCTGTGCATGCCAGGTGAGTGCGTTACCGCTTGAGCCACATCCTCAGTCCCTCATCATTGTTTTTCATTTCCTCTTCATGGAATATTTTGCAGAGGATGTTCTATTGTGCCGGCTTTCAAGTTGTAAATTCTTTTAACATTTGCTTATCATGGAAGGTTTTCATTTCACGATCAAATCTAAAGCTTAGTTTTTCTGGATATAAGATTCTTGGTTGGCATCCATTTTCTTTCAGAGCTTGGTATATGTTGTTTCAAGATCTCTTGGCTTTGAGCCTCTGAGTTAAAAAATCTGCAGAGATACAGGTTGGTCTCCCCCTATATGCAATCTGATTCCTCTCTCTTGTGGCTTTTAAGATTCTATCCTTATTCTGCATACTAGGCATGTTCATTATAGTCTGTTGGTGATGCTTCCTATTGAGGTTTGTATTTGGTTTATCATTTCCTTCATGTCAAGGATTTCTGACTGATTTTTTTTTTTTAGAGTCTCTATCTCTTTCTTGAAGTAATCTTTTGCTACCTGTATTTGCTCTCTTATCTCCTTATTGAAATAATCAATCTTTGCCTTATTTGCTCATTTAGGTCATTCTTTAATTCACAGATCATTTTAATTATGAATGTTCTCAACTCCTCTTCTTACATTTCATCAGCTTTGCTGTCCATGGATGCTACTATTATAGGATTCTGGTTTGTTTGGGGCACTTTCCTCCCTTGTGTTTTCATTCTGTCTATGTGTATTCCTTTCTTGCAGTGTGGATCTGAGATACTACAGTTTCTACTCTGTATTCTAGTAGTCTCCATGCAGATTTTCTGTACCTCATTTTGATGTTGGGCTTCCAGACCCTGCTGGTGTCCCTCAGTGTCTGCTACTACAACTAAAGATGGTGGTGGCCATAGCTGAGGTAGCTTGAGATAATAGTGGAGGCGCTCAAAGATGGATGCAATGTCTTACAGATATGGGGCTGAAAGGGTGGCCTTACATTCTCTTTGGATGCCTGCTCTGAGATTCAGTTGCTTCTAGGCCATATTTGTTGTCAAAAGGTAGGGGCTACTGTGTGGGGAAGGCTATGGCGATGTCTACAGTGTGCCAAGATGGAAGTGGGTTACACTTGGGCTCCCAGGTCGGGGGGGAGTGGCGAACTCGGACCTACCCTGGGTCTGTGTCCTGCGTATGTCGCTGTGGGCAGATCTGTCTACTGGTGGTGGACTGGACCCAGGCCCACCCTGGGAGGATCTGGGCCTGGCCTGAGTTCCCAACTAATTAGAACCCTTGCAGTGCTTACTCTCAAATATGCATTATTCTACCCCAAAATTAACTTGTCATATCCAACACCAACTCTGTGTTTGTCTTCCCCATGGAACACTTAAACACTTTAACATTTTGTGTTTTAAGAGACACTATTTAGAAAGTAAAATATCCTAGTGACAATCAAAGTAGATTTGTCCTTACTCTAAAGATGTAAAGAAAAAAGGTACACATAGGTAAATTACTAGTACTATTTAAAATGTATCATGTTTTCATTTTTTGTTTGTTTCTATCCTAGACAAATAAAACAAAAAGCAGATAGTAGTAATTATATTCTAGCCAATTTTCCTTCCACTTTCATTCCTGAAAATAGTTCCAGCCTCACCTCTGCATCTTCTCAAGTCCCTGCTTTGCTTGTTCTCCTACCCTCAGCCCCAGGACTAGGTGACCTCCAAAAGGCTGCACACTGTCTTTGAAGTGCCGAGTAAAATCTAACCTGTGCGCCATTCGATGTCTGCAATAGGGAGGCCAAGATGGCAGCCCACCAGCCTCCTCCCTCTCCAACTCTGGGCCTCTGCACATGTGCATTCGTGATTTTTTATTTTATATGATATTTATTGCTAAACTACATTCCCTATGGCAAAGAGTGAGCATGTGCACTCAATAATAACGTGAAACCCCTCGTAATGTTATCAATATCCACACTCTCTCCAAATCTCAAACCAACAAATCTAACTCAGACAGAGAAACTTGAGTCTTTGAAGTCTTATTGTTTTAGCCTGTGTTTCACACTCCTTTTCAGATGTGTTAAAAGCTATCAGTAATTACTTGTGTAATTGAGACTAGGACTTCAACTAGCTTCTTGCTCCACATGCCACATGTTGTCACTTTCAACCATCTCAGTGGTATTGTTGACCAAGACTCCTTAATTTCTTTTATGTTTCCTCCAAGAACGAAATTGTGGGGATGTGAGGTATTTTTTTTTTTTTTTTTTGCATGACAGGTGACTGCTGCAAAGGTCATGTTTAAAAAAAAATCTTGTAGATTCACAGTATTACATTTCATGAAAACTAAAAAATAATGGCTGATAATAAAACAGTGAAGATTATCTTAATAGTCCCATAAATATGTCAATAATCTCTACTAAATTGAGGACATACAGTTAGCATATATTTGGGAATTCCTAGAACATTGGTGACATTGGGAAGTTGTTTGTCTTAGTTTTTACTTCTTTATTTAGATATACAAACTGATTCTACTATATTAAATTATTTTGGTAGCGAAATAGGTGAAAATATACCTCATTTGGAATTATTGCTAGTACATTTTAGGAACTCAATGCAATTCAGTAGACTGTTTGAAGTAGACTGTTTTGAAGACAAAGGATGCTTTTGTATCTCAGTAACTGGTAAATATATTTGGTGTGTTTTATGTAATTATGGTGGATAATCACTTTAAATGTTTTGAATTTTAGATGATGCCTATATACAAGTATTTTAAAGTACTTAGTCTCTTATTGAATTCAATCTCATATTTGTCAGTTTCTATTTTTAAAATCAGCCATCTATGATGATTTGCCATTGACTCATATGTGTAGTTTAACTTCAATTCTACAAATAAAGAAACTCACAAAGGGAGAGACTCAAAATAAAATGGAAGGCTGGCTTATACGACTTGTATATATAAGAGATATGTAAGAGATATGCAAAAATCTCAACATCTGTGATATGACACTAAGGAAGTAAAATCTAATTTGCATGAACATTTTGTCCCCAGCTACTTTGTGACCTGTTATAGCTTTTCACAGCAGAAAACCTGAAAGTATAAAAGAGACACATTTCAGTTTGCCAGGTGCATTCTTGCTGAATCAGCCTACTTGGACCGATGCCAATTTCTACTGTTTTTCACTAAGGGAAAATATCCCTCAATAAAATGTTAGTAATGTTTAAAGAGAAATAACAACCTGAACCCAAATTTGGAAGTTGTGACTACAATAAGTTTAGCCACTGAAATAAATAAGGAAGAAAACAAATATAAAATTGAAATGGACAACATTGAAATTTCAGAATAATTTCAATCTTAGTTTATTATGGAATTGCTGTGTTCTGGGTATATAAAAATAAAACATGTTCCTTTTAGAAAAAGTGTTCAGGAAAAACTACATAAGCAAGGCAACATGTAGTTAGTCTTTCCTGAGGTGAGGAGAAGTTGTAGTCTGACAAGCTATAACAGAAGACACAGGCTGGGGGATTTATAAAGAATAGAAATTCATTTTTCTCAGAGAAGTTCAAGATCAAGATACAAGGGCAAGGATGCCATATTGTCACAGGGAAGAAGGCAGAGGACAAGGGGGATGAGCTCCCTCCATCAAGCCTTTGCTCTGAATTCAAGCACTGAATCCCATTCACGAGGGAAGAGCCCTCATGGCTCAGCACCTCTTAAAGCCTCAGGTCTTAAGACCAGGACATTGCCACCACCTGCATCAGTAGAGGGCACTCCACAGCCTAGCAGGAGGCAATAACTGGGTAGGCAGCTTGCGGAAAGACACGGGAGAGGGAGAAGATGCAAAAGTGCTGGAAAGAGCATGCGGCCCGGTGGAAGGCCCCAGACTGAGAAATCAGATTCGGCCACATCTTTGACCATTTGGTTACCTAGTTGCCTTCTTTACAAAACTGGGTTAGAAGGCTTATCCATCATGAATGAATTCAGCAAAATAGCAGGACAGAAAATCAACACTTAAAAATCAAATGTATTTCTATACATCAGTGATGAATCCTCTGAAAGAAAAATCAGGAAAACTACCCCATTCACAATAGCCTCAAAATAAATAAACAAATAAATAAAATACTTGGGAATCCATCTAACAAAAGACATGAAAGACCTCTGCAATGAAAACTACAGAAAACTAAAGAAAGAAATCAAAGAAGAAAGATCTCCCCTGTTATTGGATAGGCAGAATTAATATTGTCAAAATGGCCATACTATCCAAAGCATTATACAGATTTAATGCAAGTCCCGTTAAAATCCCAATGTCATTCTTTATAGAGATAGAAGAAGCAATCATGAAATTAATTTGGAAAGATAATAGAACAAGAATAGCCAATGCAATCTTTAGCAAGAAGAGTGAAGCAGGAGGCATCACAATACCAAACCTTGAACTATACTATACAGCTATAGTAACGAAAACAGCATTGTATTGGCATCAAAATAGACACGTGGACCAATGGTACAGAACAGAAAACACAGAGACAAACCCACATAAATACAGTCATCTCATACTAGACAAAGGCACCAAAAACATACATTGGAGAAAAGATAGCCTCTTCAACAAATGGTGCTGGGAAAACTGGAAATCCATATGTAACAAAATGAAATTGAACCTCTGTATCTCACTCTGTACAAAACTCAACTAAAAATGGATTAAGGACCTAAGCATTAGACCAGAAACTCTGAGCCTAATAGAAGAAAAAGTAGGCCCAACTCTCCACCATGTTGGCTTTGTCAGTAAGACTCCTAAAGCTCAAGAAGTAAAACCAAGAATCAATAAGTGAGATGTTATCAAACATCAAAACAGATAAATGGATAAAGAAAATGTGGTATATATACACAATGGAATATTACTCAGCCATAAAAAATTGGAAATTATTGCATTTGCTGATAAGTGGATGAAACCGGAAACTATCAGGCTGAGTGGAATAAGCCAGTCCCAAAGAACAAAGGACAAATGTTCTCTTTGATATTTGGATGCTAACACACAACAAGGGAGGAGACAATTAGAAGTTCATTGGCCTAGACAAAGGGGAATGAAGGGAAGGGAGGGGATATTGGAATAGAAAAGACAGAGGAATGAATTGGACATATTTTTCCTATCTTTAAATATGAATACATGACCAATGTAACTCCACATCATGTACAACCACAATAATGAGATCATAATTGGAACAAGTTATACTTATTCTATATATGTAATATGTCAAAATACACCCTATTGTCTTGTATATCTAGAAATAATAAATAAACACACACACACAAACACACACACACACACACACACACACACACACACACAAAGTAAACCCATGCAGCCATTCAGAGAATAAAAATTCTCTTGGATTTTAGATTACATATTAGTCTATGCTTTTTTCAATACCAATCAATACTTTTTTCTAACAATCAATTTAATAATTTTCAGGTAAACAGATTTTTTAGATTAAAGTATTACCTGGAAACCTTGTATCTTATGTTCTATTAATCGACACATTTACTTCCTAGAGGATTATTTTTAAGGAGAGGCCAATATTTTAGAGTAAGTGACCTGGGTTTAAGTCCTTAATACCACTTAACTTGTATGACTTGGGCTTGTGACTTAAACTTTATTAAGCTTCAGTACCTCAGGTGATGGTGGGAAGTGGAGAACCTTTAGGAGGTGAGACCTAGTGAATGGTCCTTAAGTCACTGAATTCATACATGGGAAGAGGGTTGTGGGACCTGGCCCTTCGTTCTCTCTTTTGCCTCCTAGCCATGAGGTGGGGAGTTTTGCTCCATCACATGTCCTGACCTCACCAAGAGGGAAGAATGGTTGCTCCACCTCCCCATTTTCAATGAATGTCTGCAATCGTTGCTACTCTTTATAGACTTGTGTTAAATCCAGTGCAGTTGACAGCTGTGCACTAGTTCTGTTCCTATGTTGACTGCATGACTTGTGCCGTACTTTCATGTTCATAACCTAAATAATGAGGACTGATTATCTGAATGACTCAGAAATGTGTTGCCTGGAATTAATCACTCAAAATTATATCCATAATGACATGCTGTATTCTATATGCTTATTTGAAGCATCAAACAAATTTATTTTATAGTAAAGAAAAGAGGATACCTAGAAGTGTAAGTTTCAATAACAGCACAATAGTTTTGCCACAAGACAGTAGGAAGAGACCCCAGAGGGATGCCGGTAATTGAACATTAAATACATGGAATGAATGTATGCCATTGGAATTCAGAGGCAAGAAGCTATATGTGGAATAGACAGGCTGAGAAAGGACTTGTAGAGAAGGTTAGCTTGGGATATGCACTCAAGAATTAAAAAGTTAGGGCTAGGGGTATACTTCAGTGGTAGGGTATTTGCACATGAGAGGTCCTGGGTTCAAGCATCAGTACCACAAAAAAAAAATTGTAAATGAGTCAAAAAGTTTAAAAAGAAAAGCTACAGACCATTAGCAAAGACCTGAAAATAGAATGCATGATATGGAGGCAAAGAGATCATTTCCCGTTTGACATTGGGGATATGGTAGGGAACGAGATGGATAAATGGGAAATTGGAGACAGATGGTGGAAGTCAAAAGTCATTCTGCTTCTAAGCTTGAGATGGGCATTCTTCCAGGGAAAGGGAGACACTTTGAAGCAGGCTGCAAGGGCTTAGATTGCTGATGTACCAGGTCCTAAATATTAGAATGACCACCATGAGTTCAGAAAACTGGAGCTAACTCTTTTCTGATTTGAGGAACCTCCTACACAGCAAGCAGGAGTCCCCCATCAATTTCACCAGAGCTCCTTTCCTTTGAGTTCAAATCTAAAGCCATGCACTGCAAAAATGCAGGCCCCATTATCCTTCTTAGGAGAAACACAAGAACACTGTACCAGTCTAAAATTCAGTTTTTTAAAAAATATATATATAACATGGGGTGATTTTGAAATAAAATATCCCTTAAACTAAGGATTGGAATTTGGTCACTTAATTTTTACTGTTTGAGGAAAGGGAACCTACCAATTTCAAGTGTAAAATATTTATTAAGAAATTCGATGGTATTTGTCAATCCTGCCAGAGGTAAGGATGCCCGGGCTTGTTTTTGTGGTCCAGTCCCACACCTAGTAAAAAGAAGCCTGGTAAAGCAGTGGACTTTATCTTTGTTACTGAATGACATGGACTATTGAATGATTACTTGCTGCATCTCTCCCAGAAAAGCAATTTATGAGTTAATTCACGAGTCAGGCCATGTGTGAGAAGGCTGCAGAAAGACCCTGGGAGCTTGAACACAAGACCACGTTGCTCCTCCTTGGTAGGAGGATGCTGGCTGAGAAGAGAGGTATGAAAACAAAGGAGGGTGCACAAGTGAGAGAAAGATCACAACCTGTCCCCTGCAGACCCCCAGAAGCACAGAGTCTCTACCACATGCATAATTGGGTTCATTAGTGCCAGCCCATGAGGCTGATGGTATTAAAGGTCCAAAGTACAGGAACCATCTTGAGGGGGTTACATGAGAACTTCTACCCTAATATACCTTTCCACACACTCTTATAGAGGAGGAAGCTCATGCTTAGCCAGATCAAATGACTGTATAAATTTGTGTCTGCTATGTGTGGAAGGCTTCCCCTCACACAAGAAAATCTTAGCAGGCTTAATCCCCAAGGTGGTGGTGGAAAGTGGTGAACCTTAGGAGGTGAGACCTAGTGAATGGTCCTTAAGTCACTGAATTCATACATGAGAAGAGGGTGTGGGACCCTGGCCCTTCATTCTCTCTTTTGCCTCCTCGCCATGAGTTGGGGAGTTTCGCTCCATCACATATCCTCACCATGATGTGCCCCAAAGCAACAGCCCGACTTGATCATGGACTGGAACCTCTAAGACTGTGAGCCAAAATAAACCTTTCTCTTTACAGGTTAATTATCTCAGTTACTTTGCTATGGTAATGTAAAGCTGACCAACACACATAGCTTTTGAGTCAAAATACTTTGGATTCAGCACCACAAAATTAAATGTTAAACTTATAATATCAATGAGCAATATTTTCTTATTTCAGAGTTTTGATTAACATGTTTCACTACTAGTAATATATATATATATATAAACACACAAACATACAGACATATATTCTACAAGCACCATGTGAATTGTCTGAACAGATGCACTAAACTGAGGGGAACAATGACTGAATGACAGTATAATACATAGCAATTTGAGGCTTGGACATATTAAAACCTCATGCGTTTAACATTGAGCGACAAAAAAATTATACTAACTTTTCCCTTTTTAAACAATAATAAAGTAGGAGCTTGGTTTTCTAAAACTGATATATGCTGTTTTACTAAAGTGTTGCCTTTTTGTTGGAAGTGTCCACACATAGTCTTCCCACTTGCTTTAAATGTGGTGTCCTCATTGATAGCCTTTTTTAAGTTAAATAAGCACCAAATAGAGACTCAAAGGGTTTGTTATCATCAGGCAATTACATTTGGTTAATAACCTGGCTATATTCTCTGTCCACATAGGACAACTCTGTAAAAGCCCTGGCATTAATGGAATTTATTCAAAGTGACAAAGGAAATATTAAAATTACAATACAATTTTCTTTATCATCTCTTATCTAAATGGGGAAGGCATCTCACCCACAGAAGAGGAAGTTAAAATACTGTTATTTCTGCAGAATGGCCTTTCTGCTGCAGTTTTCACTTGGCTTAGACTCATAATTTGGCCACTGACACATTGTTTAAAATACATAGAGCAAGAAATGAGCAGTAAATCCAACTTTTAACAAATGCAGTAAAGTGTGTGTGATCATCTTGTATTCCTTATGTTTACCACCTAATGTTTAAATCCAAATGTTATCATTGTTTTAATACCTTTTAATAGTTTGCCAAACATACATGAGTACCATTCTATATCAATTCTATGCTCCCAACTAGAGAGCATGTGAATAAAACACATTATATGCAGCAAAAAATCCCAGAAAATATAAATTAACTATTAATTAAATTAACAAACAATTGAATGTACTTTGATATGTTGTTCACAATTTCGTAATTAACCTGGGGCCCTGAAAATTGGATATCAATGTTGGAGTCAGTTGAAAAAAGAAAAAAAGAAATTATTGAACACTTAATTTAAAGAAAGTATTGAGATTATCAGAGAACCATAATATATTCATTCCTCATTTTGATAAATGTTTATTGAGAGGCTACTGTAGACCAAGTAGTTTTTCTAGTTACTAGGAACTAAATAGTGAAAAAAATGTGGAACATTTTTATTCTTTTAGCATATACATTCTGGTGGAACAAGCAAATATGTAGAATTAAACTTTCGGTAAAATGTGATAAAAGTATGCACAGAATACCACGGACCTGAGTTGTTTAGTTTAGGTTATACACAGGATATTTGTAAATACTATCTTTGTGAGTACATAGAAAAGCAGTATTTGAGAGAATAAAGAAACCATCCATTCAATTGTTTGGGTTATAAGAAGTAAGTATTGTCATTTTCACATTGGGCTGTGGTATAACTACCTACTCAACATTCTTGTACACAAACAGCTTCTAATAATGGTGATAAAATTTCAAAAATTTTATAGCAATTTGAACAGGACACTTCATTATGATAATTTAGTAGACATGAAAAATGATTTCAACTCAGTAATTGCATAATGAAATAATAGCAGTAATAAAAATAATAATGTTAAAGAAAATGACTTCCCCAAACTGATTGACAATAGAGCTATTCTAACTATGATTAGAGTTTATATTGTAATCATAGTTATTTATGGTATCAGAAAACCTAGATTAATATGTGAAAATGTATTACAATTAAAATGCAAAGTTCTTAATATTGAAAGTACCTTAAAATTTTACTTGCTTGTTACAGGAACTACATACCTTATTTAATGATCTGCTGAAATCTTTTTGTTTTCTAATATCATATATAATGGTAAGATTTTCAAGTTTTCCTCTATGAACTATTATAAGAATTCTAATTTGCTTCACAGATTAGCATTTCCCGTCAAGGATTGTGGAGATGGTAGGCTTGCATGGTTTAGAGTAGAGTTGGGTCACCGAGCTTCTCTGAAGACAGGCTTCCAGGCCGCAAACTGACTTTGTTACCTTAGGTATTCGGTTACTCTTTCTGTGACTCAATTGCTCTAAGGTAAAGTAGGGATAGTATTAGTTCCCAACATCATTGTTGAGAGGACTGAGTGAGTTCATAAATGTAAAGAGGGTGGAAGAATACATGACATGAAGAGAGTTTCGAATTTCTAAAGCTTCACTTCTAAATGTTTCATATATTTCACACACACATACATACCCATTTCAGACAGTGGTTTCCAAAGTATGGTCCCTCCCTGGCTGCATGGACGTCTGGGCTACTTTGGCTGGTGAGGACTGTGACTTCCCCCGCCTCACCATAGATTCTTGGCATTGGAAACCGCGGCGGGGTGTTCTGACAACGTCTCTGGGCCAGCAAGTGAAGGCTGATGACAGTGATAGAGGTGGAGCAGGGCTGCCCAACATCACTCTGAAAGTCTCCAGCTTCCCTAGAAGAAAGAGGCAAGTGAGAGACCCAGACGATAGGAAGGAAGGGAAAAGAAGGGGGAAAAGAATGAAGAATGGAAAGGCAGGAAGTAAATAGGTAAGTGAAGCAGGTTCCCCCCTTGGTTGCTTTTAGGTGATAGGCTGGTGCGTCTTGGAGCCCCCCAAGCTGGGATTGGGGTGGGAGTGAGAGCAGTGGGATCTGACAGCTTGTCCACCTGCTGGGCAGCGGGGATCCCCCTGACAGAAGCTGCTGGCCAAGGATGAAGGCCCAAGGACCAAAGGCCAAAGCCAATGCCGTACTTTCCACATGGCCAACCTCTGTCTCCTTGTCCAAGACTGTGCAACGTCTCAACCCAGAGAATAATGATTTCCAGAGACCTAACTGAACAAAACCATTATCTTGCTGTAAAAATCACCATATATTTGCATATAATAGGAATAAACAAGTGAGGATTATAGGAAGGATTCTTATTTCTTTCTTTGTATTTAAATACAGTCACGGCTGGTGATCTGGCTCAGTAGTTGTGTGCCTCTGAATTCAATCCCCAGTACCAAAAAAAAAAAAAAAAAATTACAGTCATGCATCACTCAATGATGGCAGTGGGTTCTGAGAAGCACACCCTTCGATTTTGCTGGGCACACAACTGGGAAGGTACTTACTCAAACTAAGACGGCTGCCATGTCACTGAGTGGCATGTTCTTAAGAGACCTCCAAGGCATACCTGGAATCTCATTGATGGAAAGGTGGTCATGTGGTGCATGACTATATCTTCTATCTCATAAAAATAAGTTAAAGAGATGAAGCAAGGAGGAGTTCACAAAATATCACAAATAAGGGTGCATATGACTGAAAATGTAATTAATGATTTGGGGGTTATTTTCCCCAAGTTTTTATTTTCTTTTTTAGTAATTTATGCAAAAGCCACAATAATTAAAATGTTGAGGATGTTGTTTCTCTTTTAAAAAGATAGTTTCATATTTTTTCTTATGAAAAGAGATGCTCGGTCTTCTAAAGGTTAGTGGTTTGTTACAACATGTATAATGTTTACATTTTTATTAAATTAAACCACATCGATCAAATTTTAATTATAACTTAAGCAATATTATTTTAACACTTAATATGACAAGAATTATTTTTGGCCAACAAAACATACTGAATGTAATAAGAACTGTTTTTCTACCTTGAGATGAATTTTATGAATTCTTGTTAAATTGTTTTTGTAATAAAATGATATGTATAGGGGAAGGGAACAATGTTGTAATATTTCAATTGTTTATACTTATTTTTGTTTCCATATATCCCCAAGTAGCAACATACACCTTCCTCAGTTCTTCAAAGTCTCCACATTATTTGTTTTACCAAACCCAAAATGCCACTTTGCATTGTGATGCCATACGTACACACGTTTGACTATGATTTTAAATATTCCTAATATTAAATCAAAATTTTCTCACGTAACTCTGTTATGCTTTAGAACTAAAAAAAAATCCCTCCTTGCATAATCAAATGTGATTTGGTTATAAAAATTATTCTATCTTGAGGACAAAATTTAAAAAGATGCAAAATTGATGATAATTCTTATGGACGTCTTCCCTGAAGCAAATTTAGCTTATATAACCATAACATAGTTTTTGTGATGTTTGCCACCCCATCAAGAAATTCTGGCTCAAATGATTTTTAACTTTTAACATAATGAAATACAAAAACATATGAAATTTACTTTATTAATCTATATTTTAAGTTAGCAAAACCTCTGAGACTTTTTTTTTAATTTAAAATTTCTATTGGCTCCTAGAAATCTGGGTAAATATATTTGATCTAGGTAATTGTAGGTTCATGACTGGGAGAAAAAGATTTAGTATAATTGTGATGCTTCAAGAGAACAACAACAACAAAAATAGCAGTTCTCACCCGTAGAAGTTGCTACCTCTGTTGTGATCTAGTGTTTATTCAACACAGTTTAAGAGTAGTTTAAGATTAGTGTCAAAAATGACATATGTACTAGAGTATCTCTTATAACAGTAATTTATTTTCAGGAAATGTAAAAACATTCTTCTGAGTCCTTTTTAGTCAATACTCTGAGTTGTCCCACAGCATTAAAAAATATATGACACATTTATTTTTAATCTATGTACAATCCATACACTTTGCTATCTAATATTTTCTTTCTTATAGTATTATTTTTGTGTTGAATGTTTATGCTAATAGATTTTTCCCTCATACACACATTTGAGTCTGTCTGATAATTTCAATTGTTCAGATATCTGATTCACAAAATCATTGTGAAGATTATGTTGGGAATGAGCAACAAAGTGCTTATCCTTCTCCTTGAGACATAGAAAGCATTTAATAATAGTTATTAACATTGTGCCATATTTATTTCTTACATAATTGACTGGTATGTGTGTGTGTGTGTGTGTGTGTATATATATATATATATATATATATATATATAAGAAGTTTGTGGCTATGTAACAAATTACCACAAGTTTATCAGCTTAAAATTTTATTCAGATTTAGGGCTGGTGTTGTGACTCAGTGGTAGTGCCATTTGCCTCACACATATGAGGCACTGGGTTGGATCCTTAGCACCACATCAAAATAGAGAAAACAAAGGTTTTTTTGTCCATCTATAACTAAAATTATTTAAAGAAATAATATTCAGATTTTAAACTCCCTCTTCTGTAAGGCAGAAGGTACAGCTGCCTTGGTTCTCAGCTCAGGGTATCTCAAGACTGGAATCAAAGGTCCAGCAGGGCAGAATCATGGAGACCAGGGGACAATCTTCTTTGCAGTTCATTATTACTACTGACAGGATTCAATTCCTGGGGTTTTAGGACCTAAGTCCGGAGGGTTTTGTTTTGTTTTGGTTTTACACTTGAACTCCTTCATCTTCAGTCGGTAATGTTGGGTAGAATAATTCTCATGCCACTGGTCTCTGACCTGCCACCAACCAGAGAAAACTGTTTTAAAAGGCTCCTGTGATTAGGTCAGGCACACCTGGAAATTCTCTCTTGTAATTAATTCAAAGATAATGATTTTTAATTTAATTATATCTGCATCCAAAGGTATTGAAGTCCCAGAGTCCAACTTAAAATTCTGCCCACCACAGCCAGGTTTCAAATTTTGTAGGACATGATTTTGTTGTATTTTTCATCCATCCAAGTACCAAAACTAATTATTTCAAGAATTCAAAGAGATAACAAGAACTTGTCTCCTGAAGTACAGGGACAAACACAACTGGTTTGTCAAGTAGAATGTGAACATGTTGGCATAGTAAGAAGTTGACATGTTGCTTTTTTCTACTTTTGACAAATACCACTGAAGATTTCAGAAGATCGATGCATATGGAAAGGTATGAAAAGTGACGTAAATAATACATGACAAATGCTTGCTGAGCTTGCTTTGCTGACATTAAAGCTAAAGGAAGGCTTGGTGAGCAGAACTAGAAAAATTAATATCTATCATTCTCATTTCTGTATGCGTAGCTTTGGTTTCTAATTCACCGTGGCATACGCTTTTCCCTATGATGGAACATCTCTTATTTGAGTTTCAGTATTTAAAAGGAAAAGTCAGCTCATGTAATATTTCTTGACTCCAAAAGACAACCAGACAGCTCAAGCCCTTCCAAATCACTCTTACCTTTCATTTAGCCTTGAGATAGGCAGAAGGGAAAGAGAAAATGCATCCAATACCATAAATTGCAGTTTTATGCTGATTTATCATTCCTCAGCTGATTTGAGGAGCCCACCAGCTCTTCAAGGAGCTCTCCTATCTTGTGCTCCATCCAGTGCCACAATCAGCAGGACCCAGCTGTATGACATGCTGAGTACAGTGACAGTTACAAGATATAACATGAGTAATGTGGGATAGGTGCTACCTTTCGAGAATCTATCACTTGTTATGGAGATGAACAAGGAATCAGAGTGCAGAGTGAGAAAGCACACAGCTGAAGGGCAGAGTACAGCTCCCAGTGGAGTGGAGTCCGTGGGGGAGTGTGGCCAGGGGAGACGAGAATGTTTACATCACTCAGACCAAACACATTCAGAAACGAAAGATGCTGATGCTTTTCACAGGCATGCATCTCCTGGGCCCAGAGCAGTGCAGACGAGATCAAGGACAGGATCTGGAGGCTGGGAGCGAGAAGTAAGGCAGCCTCCAGAGAGGGGAGCCTGGGTCAAGACTGAAGGCAGGTAAAGGAAGTGGCAGGTCCTGCATGACAGGACTGCTGGGGTCAAGGTGAAGGTTTGGACATGAGATTGCAGAGCAAGGCCACGGCTGCTTTCCTCATGTTCCATCAAAGGTGGTGGAGCTCCCCTACAAGGTGAGGAGGTTCCAAACCAGGCTTTGGGATATTCACTTAGGGAGCAATTAAAACATTTAGGCTCCTGGACGCTACTGCTACTACAAATTGGGAGTTCATATTTTTAAAAGTTTTTGACTGGCATTCCTTGATGCCATCACACTGCCGTCCAACATCTGGGGACTCTTGGTGGGTGATTGTGCTGATCGTCCCCTGTCAGCCTCCACATCACTCTTCCGCCCTTCTCTGCCTTGCTGGCTGGCTGTGACGCTGACCTCTAGGGATCGTGCCACTCTCGCCCCATCATTGCTCGGTGACCAAAGGGAGCATCAGTACAGCAGGGGGTAGAGGAGAGTGTGGTGGTGACTCCCCTGCCTTCTCCCTGCTTGGCGTGTACCCTGACAATGGAGGGGTATTTCTACTGCTCTGCCGAGCAGATCCTCTACCCTGACTGCTTTGGCAGACCCAGTGACAGCAGCCCCCCCCCCTAGCTTTCCCACGTGTGGGGCTGACTTGAGTCCAGGGAAGCCTTTCCTGGGAGCATCAGTTCCTCTCAGGGGTTCAGGCAGATGCACTGATAATATATCACACAGGGCGAGCTTATAGCCTCAGTCAGACAGCAGTGGCAGGCTCAGTCAAGGGAGAGAGAGCTCAAAGCAGGGATTTGAGCTGCTTTCACCCAAAGGACTGTCACAGGTCCCCACATGGGTGATGGCTAGTTTCTGAAACTTAGATGGAGAAGACAGGCCTTGAAATGCCCAGAGCTCCATTGCTGTTGAAGTGAGAGAGAGTCTGGAGACAGGGAGGGAGGAATCCAGATGGAGAGGAGTTTGCCCACTTCACAAGAGCAGGATGTGTGCATGTGTGGGTAGCTATGGACACAGAAGTACACGTTTGTGTGGCTACAGATGCAGCTGGGCACAGATATAGGGTGTAGAACAAGTTGTATTTGGAGAATGCTTGCATATGTAAAGATTTTATTATTAGAAATGTAATATATGAATATCACTAGCAATCAGATGTCAATAAAGGAACCTGAGCAGAGAGGAGATTATTTGGGGATGAGATACAGCCCACTCGATGAATTTAGGGGCTTCTGCACTCATGCCACAGGCATGGCCCCAGAATGGAGGACAAACACCAAGTTTGTTTTAATTTTCATGGTGAGATTACACTTGATTGACTTTATCATTATCCATTCCATGGACTGAACTCATAGTGTGATTGGCGATGGTCACTCTTTTCTAATCTTGAAATGTTTTTAACTGAAAACAAGAGCAGAAATTTACAGTTTCTTTTTAGTTTGCAGCCTTATGGCTGCAGGTATGAGATGTGCAGGGTGATTCAGTTACTGCAAGGGCTATAGTACAACCTCAGTGCATTCTGACTCTGAACTATTTCTTGATAAAGAGGGTATTCATCCCATGATGTGTACCAGTAAATATTTTAGGTCTGTTTTGCTTGTTATTTTTTTAGGGTCTCAATATCTAACATAAGTGTGTTTGCTTTTATGTGCTTTCCTACTATAAAAGGTAAAAATAACATTGCTTTCATCTTCTTGTTTATATAGCACCTTTCACCAAAAAAAAAAAAGAAAAAAAAAGTTCGAAATATTCCTTTTGGTTCTATTGTGTTTAGAAAAGAACAAATTCTCATATAAAGTAATGTTTTGATGGAATCTCTATGCCATAAGAATATTGCAGGAATTGTTCAGTGTTCAGAGCTCATTACTTCGCATAGAGAATCTCTGCCTTGGTTATGTAGAGATAATAATTCCCCCTTTTTTCCTACTGCTAATCTTCAAATGCATGTAATATTATACATAATGACAAGCATCGTGTCCTCCTTTTCTTAATGTGTGTAGAGTGGCTGTGCCAGTTTGCTTCACTTGTGTGTGAAGACCAAAATATCCACTAGTTTATTAGTGTGGCCCAGTGAGTGATTTATAACAGTTCAACACACCATTTTTCAATTTTACTGTAGCGTGAAAGTTATATGCATTCAATAAAAACTGGACTTTGAATTTTGATTAAATTTTTAATTTTGATCTTTTCCCAGATTAGCAACATGCAGCTGGATCCTCTGGTGATACAGCTCCTAGGCAGCAAGCCCCAGCTCCCAGTAGGCTGCGCCAGCCAGAGTTAACCCACACTCCACAGTGCGCTGGGCTGCTAAACTAGGATGCTCTGTTTGGTAGGTTGGGGTACCTAAATGCATTCATTACATGAGGTTTTCGAAGTTAAGTTGATTTATTGGGTGGTAACCCCATCAATATTCAAGGAGCATCTGTATTTCCCATCACATGATAGCATGGAAATCAGAGTTTCTGTGGTCCTGCATTTGCAGTTAAGCTGTGTGATCGTCAGCCCCAGGCTTGGCTCTGAAATGCTTAGGGACTACATTGGCCGCAGGTCCTTGGTGAGAAATGGGATGTATGACATTATCCATGCCTCTAAAGCTTTACGATCATTGTCATTGCTACACATGCAGTCGCTCTATACTGTAGCAGTGATTCTTAATCTTGTGGCAGGACCAGTGTCTACAGATGATTTGAAGGTACACAGTTCCAGAGAAGATGAACACTGAGAAATTCTACCAATGTTTGAAGATCTCAGATAACTGTGAATGCTTCCTGTGAAGGCTCTCCTCCCCATGATACTTACAATGGCTTCTGATGATATCACAGAATGCTTAAATTATTCTAATTTCAATTGGTTTTAATCATTTTAGAATCCTCAAAATTTCTTCGGTATCGAGTGTAACTTTTTCTTGGGAGATGTTTCCCATTGTGGTCTATTGCTTAATCTCAGTTCTCATAGAAGTATTGCTTTATCTTCCATTCCTTGGCCACCTTTATCTCAGGGAGAGACTGTTTCAGGGGTTAATACACTATCCTTCTTTTTAGCATTGCTGTACTTTTTCTCAGTTTTAATTAGCGTTGTTTGGTTTCATTTGCGTCTGCAGCTGGTACTAACAATGAAGTTGCCCTGTCCTGTTGCACCTTCTCCTCCAACTGCAGTGGGAAAGCATTTCAGATAATTAGATTATTGTTCACCTTGGAACCTGAGACTGAGCAGTCATTGTCAACCTTGAGAAGCTTCAGTAGGAATTCAGAGGACTTGCCGTCTGTTCCTTTCATGGGGTCGTAACAACATTTCTAAAAGTTGACTGCTTCTCCATCATATCACTGAATGACACTGCAGAGGATCCCATAATAGTTATCAAGGCACAAGCCACCAAGAACGGCCCCCTTATTTTCAGCATTTATTTCTGCTTTTAGTTCAGTATTAAATCCTGGTAAAATGTAGAAAGCCTGTAAAAATGTCATCCTTATAAATCAACAGGTAGAAATGACTTTCCAACATTTGGAAACACAAGGACAGTCTCCATATACAGAGCTCTCTGTACTCAACAGTTGGAATCGTAAGAAATGCGATGTGTTCTTGGTTGTGCTTTCATATAGAGGTGTGGAAGAGGTTTCTTATATACACTGAAAGAAATGTATAAAGTTCACTATTTTTTATCTTTTATATAATTATCTATTTCCAGCTTTTTTTTTTTTAAAAAAAAAAAGCATTTTCATGGTAGTTTTTCTTGGTGTACAAACTGTGTTATGATTCCCATAAGCACACATTTAATCATGAACACCTGCTTGGCCAAGTTCAGCTGATAAACATATTGTTTTTTCTTTCTTTCTTTGCTCTGACTTTCAAGGTCATCAATAATTTTATGCTTGAAAATATTCAATCTTTTATAGTTGTTATTAGGAAAAACTTTGTGTTCAGACAAACATCCCGGCTCCCCTGCCAAAGCTTCCTTTGCCACTCTCATCTGATGCCCAGTCTTGCTTCTTAGGATTTTATCTGTGACTCAGTCTCCATAAAAGCAGCTCTGTTTTGTTTTGTTTTCCTGTAGATGCCTCTACTTGTAATTCTCTGATCTTTGGAGATTCCTCTGCTCAGTCTCACCATGATGGCATTTATCTATCTTCCTATTTGATTTTGAATCACATTCAATCAAACATGATTACATTTATAATGTTTAAGAATTAACCAAAAGATGTGCATGCACAATTAAGGAAGGAGGCTAATTACAGTATAATATTTAATTTTCTTACATATTTATTCAATTTATGCTTCAGAAACAATGTTAATATGGGGTGTATAAATAATCCATGATAGAGTTGGGCGTGGTGGTACATACCTGTAATCTCAGCTACTCAGGAGGCTGAGTCAGGAGGCTCACAAGTTCAAAGCCAGCCTCAGCAATTGTGAGATTTTCTTAACTGGAGACTCTGTCTCAAAATTAAAAATAAATAAAGTGCTGGGGATGCGGCTCAGTGGTTAAGCACCCCGGGGTTCCATATCCAGTAGGCCCTCCAAAATAATCCATCACACAATTACAAAAGACCATAAATTCAAATTTAGAAAAGAAGTGTTAATTTACTTTTGCTTTCTTTACTAAGAAAAGGATAAGTGACAAGCAGAAAACTTGAGCAAAGCAGAGTTGTTAAAGTTTTGTGATTTCAGCTTTTTAATACCTAGAGTTGAAGGCATCTGCTCATCAGTTTAAGTTCTTGAAGATCTACATTATTTAAATGTTGCTTAGAGTTGCACCACGTACATGTGATCCTCTCTGCTATATTTAAATAAAAGTGCATGAAAGCTATTTAATTTATCAGTATCCACAGTCTCACTAAAACCTGAAACCAGAATAATAACTGTTCATTAAGGACACCCACCAACCCTCTACTAAAATCACTGTCGCAATTAAATTATGCCAGTGTTGGATGTTTTACGACTTTTTTTGTCTTATATAAAACTTAATTCATCTTTAGGAAATATGAATTTGAATATTAAACACATGGAAAATTAGTATTTTCATATTATTTCTGTGTAAATTTATTCTACTTTGGGATCTGAGAGATTTTTAAGAAAGCTACATAAATAGCAGCCCCACAGTTATCCCACAGGAACTTGTTAGATGCAAACTCTGAGGCCTCACACTGTCACAAGGAAGCAGAATCTGCATGGTCTAGGTGAATTTGAGCAAGCAACTACTGATTATGGATTTAAAAACATGGTGTCACTATTTAAGTTTTAGGTTTTAGGTTTGTGTTTTTAAATGGGACTGGATCCCTGAGGTCTGCTTAAGGAAAAGTCTTGACACCACTAATTGGAATCAGATTTCAAGTTATCCAGATGCAGGGACTGGGCAGTTAAGACCATCCCTGCTCTTCAGAACGGCACTTTATGTTAAGCAGGTTTTCTGACACCTGGCTCCTCCACTCCCTCGTGGATTCTCTCTTTTTGAGGTGGTGGGTGAAACTACCCTTGGTAACGAGTGCATCACTTTACCATTTACTAAATATGCATTCCTTGCACTCTTAAAATGGAAGAATTTATGGTATGTAAACTATACTACAATAAGAGTTGCTTAAAAAGCTGAATAAAAATACAACTTCAGGTAGATTGTCTATTTGTGGGTTTTTCTTGTTTTCTTTATTATGCTTCATGGGTTTGGAAAATCAGTATTTAATTCTATGTACAAACCATTTTTCCTAAATGTAGATATGTATTAGTAGTCACAGGAATCGCCAGAAATAGTTTTTTGAATAAAAAGGAACCCAGATTTTTACTTGACAAAAAAAGGAAAAAATTAGCATCAGTTAGAAGGACCGCAAAACAAATTCTGTGCCTATTAACTTATCATTGGTTTTCCTGGGAAGCTTACTTGAGTACAACCAGCAAACATAATTGCCCAATAAAATAATAAAGATGAATTTTGTGTATGTGTGCTATGTAGTATGAATGTGGGATTATGGAAGGATAAAAAAGTTAATCTAATATCAGAATGGAAATTACAATAAAACTAATGAAAATAATCCAGCTATCTGTCATTAAGACAAATCAATTTTGAAATTAATTTCAAGAGGGAAAGCTAACATTTTGCTGATAAGCCACAATTTTCTATGTAATATTTATAATTGAATAAACAGTCACATTTTATTAGAATGAGTAATTGACTCAGGGCAATGCTCTTCTAATAGCACAGAAACCATGGTAACTAAATGAGATAAAGAGTTTTTAGTACAAATAATAATAATAATAACCTCAGTGGTGATAGGGTGTTTACCTTTAGAGTTAATTTAAATGTAAATTTGCACTTACAGTACTGGACACCTCTTGTAGGAACCTGTCTGTTCTAGGAATTAGAAAACAATTTTAAATCATGATTGCAAATGTGCTATGATATAAGAAGATTTAAAATAAATCAAATCCAGAAGTCAGTCAGTCTCTCTCTCTCTCTCTCTCTCTCTCTCTCTCTCTCTCTCATGAAATTCAAGCAAATGCCAAGCAAAATATAAAATATTTCTCTAATGAAGCAGGCAATTTGTACATAAGGAACTACTGAAATTGCTCCACCAAATGTATCAAGTCTATTTATCTTACATTATATCCGATGCTCCATGATCATATTTATTTATTTTTGTAGTACGGAAGATTGAATCCAGGGGCACTCTACCAATGAGATATATCCCTAACCCTATTTACTTTTTTTTTAATTTTAAGATAGGGTGTCTTTAAGTTACTCAGGTTGGCCTCTACCTTGTGATTCTCCTGTCTCTGCCTCCCAAATAGTTGGGATCACAGGTCTGTGCAACTGTGCCCAGCTCATGTTTAATTTGTACACATAAATATCACAGCATCTACATTTTATCACACAATTCAAGCATCTGTTTTGTTCTATCAGTTATGTAAAGAAATGGTATTTTGTTCTATTTGTTGACCTAAGGAAATTGATCTGAATTTACTGTTCCTCTAGGAAATTGTAATTATATTGACAATTAAAAGGCATATTTTTGATACATTCAACAAAGAATAGTGACAACCAGGGTTTATCTAAGGCAGAGAATCAATTTAACATCTTATAGAGGTAATTATTCAAATTTGAATTGAATTCCCCTTTTTGCTATAGAAGAATCTGTAAAATTTTCACATGATTTCATATATGTATTCATTCACCATTTTCCTTAAGGTGATTGAATTTGAAATTTAAAGATATTATATGTGCACTGAACCCAAATTCTGAAGTTCCATAAAAGTTTAAAGTGCTGTCATATTATCATCAGGCTTCTGTGAAGTTAGTGTGGAGAATCATTATCCTCTGAGTAAGTTTTATGGTATTTTTTGGTGCTTTCAATGAGGATACACAATTAAAGATAGGTTTTCCTTCAGGACAAAAAAAGAGAGAGAGAAGGTGGGGAAAATTATGCAACTTCTTTAACAAGAAAGAACTGCAATTAATTCTGCAACAGAAGAGCAGCCTAGTCTGGGCGGAATGGACATGCTCTCAGCAGAATCGCAGGCAGCTGAATTTCTGCGCCTTGTTCCCATACCTTCCGTTCTTTAATGACTGCTAGCAACTGAGCTCCTTGTCATGTGTGTATTTCACAGAGAAAAATGTTAGAAGTGGAAGGATGTGCCCTGGTTTTCTAAGCCACCTTCCTGCAAGTGACCTGATAATTCTACAGGCATCTTACATGCCAGATTTTTTTGTCACAAAAATCACACATAGCAGCAAAGTACTCCAGAAATTCTAGCCTTTGTTACAGGTAGAAAACTAAGGGAATAAAATGGAATAGTATTAATAAAGGAGAAGGTGAAATCAATATTGAGAGAGAACAGCAGCACCTGATACAACCAAAACCAAGCCTCCTTTATTATGGTGTTTATCTTTATTAAGCACCTCAAGGACTTTCATTGGCATTTGGCATATTCAAAATTACTATAAACAATATACAAATCTATCACATGATATTGTACCTAGTTTTGTATTACCAAAGCTGAAAAACTCACCTTGTGCTATTAAGAATTAATTCCAGGACTTCCATCTGCATAATAATTTTCCACTTCCCTAGATGAACAGAAATACCCTCTCACAGAAATACCCTTCTCTTCATAGACATCTGTAACTCACTTTCACTCTCTCTGCCTGCCAGGAAATGCCCTAGATGCTTTTTTGGGTCTTTTTCTCTCTCTGAATTTTTTAAGAACAAGAGAGTATGGTCTATTTGAGGGAAATACCAGAAATTACCATTTTCAATCCCAACGGGCTGCACTTTTATTTTTTGCCCTTTTCTCTGAAAATTAATATATTCTCAACAATTTTGCCTGTCTGTTTATATAGCAGGGGATGGGTTTCCTGATTTGTGCAAAGTCTTCTTCAAGTTTGTTTTGCTATCTTTAGCACCCTGTGCTTAGTTTCCATAGGACAAAATGAAAAGGATGCTTGGGGTCATGAACTGTTGTGTTATCATTCCCCGCTGCTGAAGTCCAGATATTTCAGTGTGTGGCTTCCTTTGTGTGAATAAGACATGTGATATTCAAGTAACCCAAGTAAGTTCATTAAGACCTATCAGGCAGCTCTACAGTGCTGCTGGTGGAAACCAATGAAAACAAATGCTATGGATACTTGTCTGCATTACATAAAAGAACATCCACCCTGACATGTAGAGAGGCTTGATGTACTAAATGTTTTTTATAACTCTTTTTGATACTTGGTTTGCAATGGTGAATGCATTTGTGTATGTATGTATGCATATAACATAAATGTACATTTAGACAGTTAATATACATTGACTATATATTAATCTTGAAGCTACAATTTGTGAATCTATATTTGCAGGTAACTCAGATGTCTCTGTAAGGGATCCTCTATGGGGCAAAATGAAAGCATCTTTTAGAAAATAGGTAAATGTTCAGAAGTAAGTATGGTAGAGGAATGGAACAGAATGAAGAACCTGAAAGTAAACCCACACATCTACAGATAAATGATGTCCAACAAAAGTACTAAGAAGACACACTGGAGAAAGGACAGACAAAGTCAATTCAAAATAGATTAAAGACTTATATGGTGAACCTTGAAACTGTGACATCATAGAATAAAAGAGGGTAAATGCTTCAGCACAGTGGAACAGTAGACTGTCACTTCACATTTCAGGCTAAGACACCAAAAGTACAGGAAACAAAAGAAAAATCAAACAATTGGGATTTCATCAAACTTAAAGTCTTCTGCATAGCAAAGTAAATAATCAACAGAACAAAGAAAGAGACAACCCACAGAATGGGAGAAAGTATTTGTAAACTATATATGTGACAAGGGGAATACCCAGAATACACAATGAACTCTGGAAACTCAGTAGCAAAAAAAAATAGTAAAAGCAAAACAAAGCAATAACTGGATTTTAAAACAAGCTGCAGAGCTAAATAGACATTTCTCAAAAAAAAAGGTATAGGAAGAACTAACAGATACATGAAAAATGTGTAGCATCACTAACCATCAGGAAGACACAAACCAAAACTGCAGAGAAGTCCTCTCACACCAGTAAGAATGGTTATTACCACAAAGACCTAAACACAAAATGTGCTGATGAGGATGTGAAGACAAACAAACACTTGTGCACTGTTGGTGGAACTATAAATGAGCAGTCGTTGTGGAAAACAGTATGGAGGTTTCTGAAAATTTTTAAAATAGAATTTCCATAAGATCCTGCACTGCTACTCCTGGGCATATATCCAAAGGAGATGCAGCCCGTATGTCCAGGAGAGAGCTGCTCTCCTGTGTTCACTGTATCACTATTCACAAGAATCAAGAAATAGACTGTCAATCAAATAATGGATGGATAACAGAATGTAGCACAAATGTACCTTGGAATACTCTTCAGCCATAAAAATAATGAAATTTTGTCATTCACAATGACATGGATAGAATTGAAAATCATTATGTTAAGGGAAATAAAGCAAGCACAGAAAGACAAGTACTGTGTGCCCCTCACTCACATGTGGAGTGTGAGAAGGGGATCTTATAGAAGTGGAGAGTAGCATGGTGGTTACCAGAGGCCAGGCAGTGAGGAGAGAAATGGTTGTGCAAAGGTTGATCAATGGATAGCAAATTACAATTAGATTGTGGCCAGAAACTCTAGTGTGCTACTGCACAAAGGGTGGGCAGACAGAATGATAGTGTATGTACACTGCAAAGAGATAGGAGAAAGGATTTTGAAGAATTTTACCATAAAGACATGATAAATGTTTGTGAATATATGCATTTACTCTGATTTAAACATTCTACAATGTATACATGTATCAAAATATTTCATGGTACCCCATTAATATGTACAATTTTTACATTTTTATTTATCAGTTAAAATAAATCTATAGATGAAAAGAAGTAAACATATAATTATGTAAACAAAATGGGATGTAATATTTAATTTATGCAAAGCAATATATATATGTATATATATATTTGATAGGTTGATAAGTATAACAATAAGTATAGATAAATTACATGTAAGCAGATAAAACACAAGGAAAAAATATCCTAAAGACTACCTCATACAGATTTGCATTTGCATTTGTGTGTATGACTCTGTGTGTGTGTGTGTGTGTGTGTGTGTGTGTGCGCGCGCGTGCGCGCTGGAAAAGTCTCTGGACAGTCAGGACCCTTGGACAGACTCCAGGAAGAAGGCATATGTGACAGTTATTAAGTTATGCTTTGGGTCCTCTTTTGCCAGTCTACTAAAGAAAGAGATTGGATTACTCTAATGATTTCTAATTTTTATTTGTAATTTTTATGACCTTTAAGATATAGCAACTACACAAAAACTAAAACCAGGAAATATGTTGTTTCTGAGTCAGTCTCAGACCTAATGAGTCCTTAATTGAGATAGCCATCCATAAACAGAGCTATTCTAATTCACTACAGAATGCAGGCCAGAGTCTTAGCTGAGAACACATTGGACTTCATTATATAGTGAATCTTCGCCATGCACATGTGGACTGTCACTTTACATTCCCAACACAGTATAACTAGGTGGCATTATACCATGCTGCAGCACCCACCTCTTCTGAATATGTAACAACTGCAATTTTAGAGTTGTTACATATTCAGAAGAGGTGGGTGCTGCAGCATGGTATGTTGCAGATTTTCATCACATCTTTTGATGCTGAGTAAATTTTTTTTCTTTGTAAAATGCGAATTTCTCAAAATATCCTTTCATTTAAAAATTAATATTATCCTATCAACTACCTGCCCCTATTTCTTATAATACCAAGAAGTGCTTTTGAGAGCAGCTAAAAGAAATCCTCATTATCTTCAGGCACCTTTACTGAGGTGCCCTGGTCCTGATCACATGGATAGTAAGGAAGGAGAAGGGCCAGGAATCCAGAGATGAGTGAGGGCAGAGCAGAGGTGGGGCTTAGACACAAGTCACAGGGCCTTGAAGGCTTGACAGCTCTCAGCACCATGGCTGCTGTGTTCTATAGCTGACAAGAAGCTTAGAGATCGTTGGTTCCTCACCATTTAAAGTTTAGCAATAAAAACAAAGGCACAGAGAAAACAAACGACCTGCATGACAGTAATGAATTCTGTGGTACTGTCACCGCACTAAAACTGGGCTCTCCTGCTCTCTCCCTGTGACTCTTAATTATTGATTTTAAAACGGATCTAATTTAATATTAAACAAAATGAAAGAAAACAAGACTGAGGACTTTTGTGTAAGAGACCCCTTTGCCCTGAGAATTCTATCATACAGTGAACTTTAAAAGACAGATATTACCCTGAATAAACAAGTAGGCTCACCTCTCCAGTCTTAGAAAACTGAAACATCAGAGAATGTGCTGAAAACCACCAGTGGGAAAAAAAAAAGAGATGGCTTTTTAAAATATAAAAACACAAAAAGGCATTAACAGAATGCAAAATCATCATTTAATTCACAAGTTTAAAAAATTTTATATGAGCTCAAAAAAGAAATTCTCCCTAGAATCAGGCATGTAAATCAAACATAATCTATTATTAGTTTAAAATATCATATCTCTTAATCAAATGACAGTGTCCAAATCACCACGGAAAATTTTAAATTATTCAGTGTTTCTTAGTTGTATCTTTGTTTTATTGTTATTCTTCAATAATTTGAACAACAGTTCTGAAGAATTTTAAAGTTTATTAGTCAAAAGGAAAGAAAGAAAGAAAGAAAGAAAGAAAGAAAGAAAGAAAGAAAGAAAGAAAGAAAGAAAGAAAGAAAGAAAGAAAGGAAGGAAGGAAGAAAAAAAGAAAGAAAGAAAAGAAAGTCTTTGAGGGTTTGTATGAACCACCCCACAAATTGCCTAATGAAATCAAACTTGTTGAGGAAATTTCATTCTTTCCGTTTCAATTTGCATGTTTTTGCACTTATGTGTATGAAGAGATGTGTGCATGTGTGTGTATGTGTATGCATATGTGTGATGAGAAGTAAGTAAATGGAAATTGGGCAAGAACATAGATTATACTTTTTACCATTGACTGATATTCTCTTGCCTTAGAAATAGAGCCTTAGAATACACAAGAGGTAAACAAATTTGATAGTCTATTAAATGTTCTCTCCTTTGCTTTTATATTTACATTTCTGTGCCTCATTTTTACCTCCATGAAACTGTCCTAGCCTCCAAGCCTCAATATCCCTAAAGGACAAAGGAGAAGCATAGGCTATCGTAGCTTTAAGAAGTACTGATTTCATTCTTGCATTTTCTTAATAAATCATTGATCATGCAACATTTTCTAGGGAAAGTTATTAGAACCACAAAAAAAACACTTCATATGAATCAAAAGTGAATGAATTTATATAATGAACTTTCCTCTTCTTCCATATGCAGGGTAAGAAAATTATATTGCTGCTTTGTTTCAGTGCTCCTGAATTGTAGGACACTAGAAATTTCATCTGGTGGAAAGGATACTAGCTACTCAACCTTGCTTAAAATCCTTACATTTTGGATAAAATAGTTCTGTCAAACCTAGATATATTATTGCCCAAATTAACACTGATGAAAGCAAGGATAGAACCCAAATCTGATTTTATTACAGTAGGGAGTGGAGAGCCACTGTGGCAGGCTTTGAGCTGCACAGTAATACCGCCTTACATATTTTTGAAAGTGCAGTCTACCTGGGAATGGAGGCGGGAGGATTGATGGAGAAGCAGGGAAGCGGGTCAGGTGGTCACGTGATAATGCAGGAGAAGAGAGTGTAGGGAAAATGTGGAGACTGAGAAGGAATTGGATTGGGGATATTTTAAATAGAAGCTAGAACCAAGTGATTGGCTGTGTGGTGTGAGAGAAAGAAACCAAATGAGTTTGCTCTGTGAAGTGTTTGTCCTGAGTGTCTTCAGGGATGGACATGGCATTTGCGATGGGAAAGTTAGTCAACAGAAGTAATGGGTAGACCAGATGGACATTCACTTTGGATGTGGACACACTGTATTTAAGAGGCATATTTGATTTTCAAGTAGGAAGTCCGAAAGTCAATATGAACTATGAGGAATAAACGTGTAGTAGAGAGGCTTAAAAACCAACATGAATCTGAAGGAAAAAAGCAAGGTCAGAGGTACTATTATTAATTTAGTGGCCATCAATAGTTAGAGAATGTTTGAAGCCTCAGCACTTGATCAACTCTCGATGCAGTGTAGATATAGGAGAGCACACCATTACACATGAAGTTGGATGTGGGGGGGTGTAGCTCAGTGATGGAGCACAGGCTCAGCATATGCAAGTCCATGGGTTCAATCGCCAGCACCAAATAAAATATGGTTTGCAGATGCTTATGCATAAAAATAATGCTAACACTCTGTATTTTTGTGATGTTTTTCTCACAGGAAAAAAATGACAGAAATCCACACTAACAAATATTCTAATGCAAATTTTGTTTTTAACAAATTTATTGAGCTATTTTAAAATAGCACAAAATCTATCCCTTTGAAGTAAAATCCAATAACTTTATTAACTTTATTGGTGTAACAACTGCCATCATATATCAGTTTTTGAACATTTTCTTTTCTCCAGTGAGACCACTCTTAATCACTTAGTGAACTGGCTCCCTACAGGTGCTGCATTATTATCTGAAAGCACTTCTTCCCTAAACAGCTGCTAAATATTTGTATTTCCACAGATGAAATATTAGTGCTGACACACACTACCTTGACTGAGAGTGAGGTAAATCATCTTTCACTTATATTTCTTTAGTTTATTTTTTTCCCATTGTCTACAGTATATTCTATTTGTATTCTAATCTTGTATTTTTTCCTTTCCTTACTCAAACATATGAGCTTATTTTGTCTATATTTGCTGTGTATGTTGTAAATATTTTCTTCATTTGATATTTGCCTTTTAAAATATGTGTTTTAACGTTCAGAGGTTTTGAAGGTTTATGTAGTTAGTACTATATTCCCTGTCCTGTTGATTTTTATGGATACTACCAGGTTAAGAAAGCCCATCCTCAACTGGGGATTTTTATACTTTTTCTCTTTATTTCTTAATAGTGTTTATAAGTTTTCTCAAACTTATATTAATATTTAAATTATTTATTAAAATGTAAAAGTTTAATTCATACAAAATTTATTACTTTTATGCTATGAGATCTAACACTGTTTTTTCTCTCTTAATCAACACGTACAAAAGTACTAGCTGAGCTGCCTATCATTCTTTCTTTTTATTTACTCTGAGAGAGTTTCAGTTAGGGTGATTTTTGAATGTATATTTGGATTGCATGTATCTAAGGCAAGTATTTCCATAACATTTGGATTTTACCTCTAATTTTCATTAGATTTCATTTCTCTAACTATTTAGTATGCATGTGTTATATGGACTTTAATTCTCAAGTATTATTTTCAAATCTCTAATTATTGTCTTTTTTCCTATTCATTTAGTATTTATCTTAAACCTGTTGCTTATGTAGATAAGTTTTTCAGTTGATTCAATTCTCTTTCTTATCTACTTTACTTTTTAACTCTATGATGGTGTTCTTTTGGACCTTAATGTATTTCCTATGGTGTAAAATCTATAGGGTGACCCTAAGTCAAACAATCTCCTAGGATTGACACATTGTATTGGGATTGGTCTCAGAAACCAAAGGAACACACAGAGATAGTGGTCTGCCATTGCACGTTGAGTTTAAGGACTACAGCCTCCATCTTGGATTCTCTCCAGTCACTCTCCTTGAGAGGTCAGCTGCATGTCCTGAGGATGTTCAGGCAGCTGGAGGCCCACATGGTGAGGAATGGAAGCCTGGCCAAGAGCCACTGAGGAGCAGGTCTGTTGGCAACCTCCTGACAGATTCTGCAGGCTCAGCTCAGCACAGACGCTAAGTATGCAGTCCCAGCCAACGGCTTGACCACATCTCTCTCTGCTGTGTTTAGGCTGTGTCTCACTTTCTATTCTTTTCATAAGAAAGGAAGATTAGAAATTATTGTAAATTTTAATAGAGTGCTGTAATTAGGAAGCCCTTTTAAACTATCAGACATTCCAATCTTGCTGTATTATTTCCCCCTTTAACACTCCTCCACTTTTCCTGCCATGCATTAATATGACAACAGGGCACTTATGGAACTGTTGCTTACTCTGAGAATGAAATGCACTTACATAATGTGTCAATGTTCTTTAATGTATATTTGTAAAGTCTTTCTTAAAATTAAGAAATTTATTGCTTTCTCTACATTGAGAGAATTTTTTTTTTTTTTTTTTGTCAATAGATAGCAGGGTTGAAATTTCCACCTGAGAAAGGTAAAACTATATTATGCCCAACCTATCCGTAATACTTAACCTACTTTCATTCTTTAGGATGACTGTCAAAAGGAACCATGAAATGCCCTTTAGAACTTACTTTTCATTTTGTAAATCTGATGAGTTTGAGATATATTTGTCTAACTGAATATTGGTTAATGTGTTAAACAGTTAACGTGTATCATTGATCTTCATCTATCATATTCTCTATAGGAGACTTCTAGTCATTTAGCAGGTCATTTCACAAATAGGTATAAAAGAGATGGTGAATTTCATGTGTCTAAAGCATGTATTTCTATAACAAATAGTGTATAAAAATGTTATCCACTTTCGAATTAAGAGGTCCAAATGTCATAAAAATATACAATTGATGCCTTGTTGTTTAAAATATGCCATGCTGGAAACAAAAATGAAGCTATTCACACTTTTTATTATTTTGTTAGCAAATATCTCTGATCTTTAATTAGAAATATCTCTATTCATAATTCAAGAAGAAATTTTGAGTTATTTCTGCAAGAAACATATGGGAGATGACATCTGAAAGACAGTTTTCTTTAAACATCTGCTTTGTTCACTGTTTTCTTTCTTTGTAAAATGAATTTTAAGCTCTAAAAATGAAATATGTATTTTGATTACAAATATAACATCCATTTAACTATGGTCAGGCAATGAACTCATTAGTTGCAAAGGGTTTAGAGTTTGTTTTGCTTTTAGTTGAATCCTAGAAACAGTTTGCTGAGGTAAATAATGTGACAAGCATCATGATAAGGACTTAAGACAGGTGATGCTCAGGATCAGTAGATGTCTGAAGCTCTTCTCTCTCTCTCTCTCTCTCTCTCTCTCTCTCTCTCTCTCCCTCCCTCTCTCTCATACTCATCAGGTTTTGTTTTGGAGGGTTAGATTGGTGCCTTAAAACAAGTTATGATATGTTTCTGCCTCTGTGTCTTCAGAAAATATTTGTACATATTTGGTCTTATTTAATCCTTAATTTTCATTTCAGAATTTACCCAGTGAAGCAATCTGAATCTGTAGAAAAGTTGTCATAGCAATATCAATTTCTTTAAGAGAGCTTCAGTATTATTAGAATTCTAAGTCCTCTTAAATTAGTTTTGGCATTTTTCAAGGAATCTCTTTTCTTTTTCAAATTTACTATAATAAGATGATCCACACTAGTTTGCTATTTGTTTAATATTTGCTTTGCACATGAATACACACAAAAATGCTGTTATTAGAAGCCCATACATTTATACTTGTCTATATCTTGCCTGTCTAATCCATTCTGATCTGTCCGTCTTTTTAAAAAATGGAGATACAATTTATTTAAAATCTATTAAGTAGAATTTTCTCTTGGTCTAGGGAGTTGAGACCATGTTTTTAAGCTTCATATATTTGAATTCTTGCATGATTCATGTTTTATTTCTATGTGGACAATTTTTATTTTTCTCTTTCCATTTCTTCATGAAACAGCTGTCTTTTTTCTTCATTTGCTGTATTTTTCCTTATTGGTCTCCTTCATTCTTCATTCTTTTGAAAGTGTACACTTATTACTGCTTCTTTAGCAAATGGTAAGATTGTTCCATGAATATTTAACTTAGTAAAGTTCAAAATGAGTTAATAATAGTGTCTTTTATTGAGAGAAATACATCTCGTTCTCTCTGCCCATCATTCTTCCCCTCATGGAGTGGGGTTGGGGAAGTGTGATGGAGAGTGTGTCTGGGAACTCTTCTCAAGTCATGCAAGGCCAGCTACACCTTAAAAAGTTTGTGGTACCCAGGATTTATTTATTCTGCAGCATGGCCATTTCTGGGAGCATCTAATCAGCCATAATGTGAAACAGAAATCTAAAAAGAAAAAAAAATTAAAAATTGATCTTATTTCTCTCACTTCATTTCATGTAACGTGAAAAATTATATGTAAAATGCAGTTTGTGGGTTTTGAGTGAATGTTCCAGTGTTCCAGTGGCTTCTATAAAAATAGGGCAGGTGATACAATAGTTCACTCCAGCTACCCTGAAAATTCTTCTTTTTAAAGGAGTTTTCCATAGTTTTTCATCACATAGAGTATTACTTTAATACTCTGTCATTTTTTCATTATAAATATATGATATAAGATCTATGTGAATCCTACAATTTTATTTTGTTTCATCCATATGTAACACTTTTCAGGAATATGCCATATTTTTTGTATGTGGACTGATGTGTGTCCTTTATACTGGGTGCTATGTTTAATATGACTTCTTCTTAGGCTATTTTACTTATTATATTTGTTAATAAATTTCATACAAAGTTAAGAGTTAAGTAAATCCAGAATGTCTTATAAATATCACTTAAGTAAATATAATTTAAAATAAGGTAATATACAGATGTATATTGGTCACTATGTAGAGAAGATATTCTTTTGGCAATACTACCCATGCTTTTGATACTCAATTTAATTTAAATAGTCAGAGGCCACTTAACACATTAGAAATAGTACAACCTAGGGAATCTAAAGAAAACTTCACTTAACAGCTCTATAGTTTCTGGATAATTTGTATTTAAATATTATCTTTTCTTATTTGTATTACCTGTGTAATAGAATTTTGCCTTGTGAGTACAATATACTCTTTTAATAAATTGCTTATATATTTATCTTATTTATCTAAGTTGTTTGTCTACTATAATTGAAGTTGTCTTCACCTTTTAAATCATGAAAATGCATATTTATCTACATTTAAAGCTTTTTTATTTGCTATGTCTTTGGAATTTTTAGTTTTTAAACTTTCATGCTATTGTAGTTCTTCCCAGTTATTTCTGTATACTTTTGTTTGTGACCCAGATTAAACAAATAATTATAGCATATACACACATAGAAGTAGCTAGGATAGAGACCAACATTGTTCTTTTTTGATAATTATCTGTAGTTATTATATAATAATAATCTACAGCAGAACAGAGACATTTAAAAATATAATTATTGATACATAATTTAATAAATTTTACTCATGTTTTACAGGAATTTATCACCCAGGAACAGGAGACACTCTATCTTAGTTTGCAGGTCACAAATGAATTGACATGTTATATTTTTAAAGCACAGAAGCAAAAAAATCAATAGAGTTAATCTGTCAGGAGGATTTTTGAGTAAATTGCCTTTATTTTCTGCTCATAGTAACAGAAAACAAGGGTCATTTCTAACTTCTGACTTCTTAAGCTTTTGATTTCCTTGAAATATTTTTGAAAATCCCTCTCAGAGTTGTGAAATCCCCACCCTCCCACCCAGGCTATATCAGGCGGAGAGAGAAACACACCCTCCTCCCCCTGCCTCTGATCTACTTGCAGAACAACTTGCCTCTTCTTTATCTCTGCAAGATCCTTGGTGTTGTCATGCAACTACTATTTCTCTTTCAGTGAAGTAAAAAAGAGTACAAGTTATATAACTGAAACCGTCGTATCTCTTTGTTTTTACTATTTTAAAAAGTTGCACTGGAGGCTGGGGATGTGGCTCAAGCGGTAGCGTGCTCGCCTGGCATGCATGCAGCCCAGATTGGATCCTCAGCACCACATGCAAACAAAGATATTGTGTCCGCCGAAAACTAAAAAATAAATAAATATAAAGTATCTCTCTCTCTCTCTCTCTCTCCTCTCTCTCTCTCTCTCTCTCTCTCTCTCTCTCTCTCTCTAAAAAAAATAAAATAAAATAAAATAAAACATTAAAAGTCGCACTGAAATCTTCCCCTTGCAATCTGTAACATTAAAACATGCCACAGTCTCTGAGCATCTTTGACAAGGAGGTGGAGTCTAATTTTCCCTTCTTGAGTATGGATCGTACTTAATCCCTCCCTTCTAACAAAGAGAGCAACTGGAAATCACTGTGGGACCCTCGAGGCTAGGTCAGCAAGACCACCTGGGTTTCACCTGAAGCACTGTCTTCTGGAACAGACAACTTTAGAGTCCTAGTCACCAGGCAGGAAATCCTGTGGTCCTGTGGGAGAGATCATGAGACTAGAGAATATAGGCACAGATGCCCAAGCATTCCAGCTGGACACTTGTTAGCATCACCTGACAGATGCCAAATTCTCAAGCAAGTGAGTCTCCAGAAGATTCCAGTGCTGTCTAAAGACCTCCCAACCAAGGGCTCAGAGGTGATGGAGCCCAGACTGCTAACCTTCTGCCTGGTGAGCAAAATGAGCAGTGGTTATCTGTTACTGGTTTTGTGGTCATTTGTTTCACAAGCATTGGATTACAGCCGACAACTCAAGCCACATTGCATGCATGTTTAATGTTAACAGTTAACAAATCAATTTTTCCTTGCAGGAGGAAAGGTTGCCACATGACAAGAGCTGTCATCTACCAATGACACAGAATTCTTAGGCTCTCCCCGCATCAAGACGGAGCTACCCACTTTTTTAAGATACAGAACACTGCTCAATACCTTGGCATAACCCACAGGCCTTATAACACAGTGTTTACTTCCTTATGTGATACTTCCTCAGCTTTGTATTTGAGTTGGTTCATCTGTTCATTGGAATTAATACTAAAAGTCGTTAGGTCCATGGTTGAGGCAACTGTTTCATAGTAATAGTAATAATCATTATCAATATTTTTGGAAATCATATTGACAGGTTTCTTTTTTTGCTATTGAGAAGTATAAAATGATATAGCAATATAAAATAAAATGTTTTTGCAACTTGTACTGATTTTTTTTTTTAAATGTACTGACTTGGTTAATAGTCTCTGAGTAAAAATATCTTTGCTGTAAACAACAGATGCTTAAGTTCCTACGTGCAAACTCACACCACAGGTAGGAACATTTCATTTGGGTTAAATTTCTTAGCACAACTGATGAGAAATGAGAAATATAATTTGCATATTTTAATATACCATATTCTTTCTGAATTACTTTTAAAGAAATGATCTCTTCCACTGATTTTGAAATGATACAAAACACCTGAAAATTCATTTTGATTGTCAGTCATCTTCATTGTGAGATAGTTCATCAGATAGCAATAAATAATGAAATGGATAAATTTGAGTTTTATATTTGTGTTTGATCCTTCTATGTGTTGGTTTCCATGACCTTCTCCTCAGTCTCTCCTGGGGAGAAAGTGACCAACAGATGGAGTCCTGAGAGGAGAAGGTTCTGAGGTAACCATGCGGCAAGTAGCTAGCTTCCCAGGAATTAAGGTTGTGATTGTTCCCAACAAAAATTTAATCATGTGTAAGAAACTTAAAGTAGTAATATTTAGTAATATTTTCCTGGTTAAGAATTTTAACATGGGCTGGAGATGTGGCTCAGCGGTAGCGCGCTCGCCTGGCATGCGTGCGGCCCGGGTTCGATCCTCAGCACCACATACCAACAAAGATGTTGTGTCCGCCAAGAACTAAAAAATAAATATTAAAAAAATCTCTCTCTCTCTCTCTCTCTCTCTCTCTCTCTCTCTCTCTCCTCTCTCACTCTCTCTTTAAAAAAAAAGAATTTTAACACAAAATTTATTTGATGCATATTATCCATTTCTGTAATACCAGTGAGTCACCAAGATCACTATTTCTTCAAGATTGCCATTCTTTACTTCAACATTATACAGCTCATAAATTTAATTATTTCAGTCCTCTGCCTAAAATTGTCTTTAACCTTACCACCTGTTAAATATCCCATATCAGTTTTTTCAAGATTCAGACTCTTGTAAAGAAATTATAGCATCTGAAGTTAATCAAAATAATATAAATGAATTTGCTATCCATGAAAAATGAGTGTATGAGCTGTTCTGCTATGTATCAAATTCACTCTTCCATATTATCTCATTTATAAGATGCATAAAGCTCCTTAGTAAACGTTTCACTAAATATGTTGCAACAATTGCACCATGATATTTTAATGAGGAGAATCATATAGGATTGTGTTGGATTGCACCCTGAGGGTCAAGCACCCACAGTTAGCTCCTTGCTTCATAACTTCCTCTTAACATGGTTTTAGAGTTCCAGGTACATCAGTACCCATTCTTACTTTACTAATCTCTCACATGGTAGAGTGTCTCTCTCAGAGGTGACATTATGAGGACAGCTTTCTGGTCTTTCTCCTCATGTGGCAGGTTGGCCAATGGTGAGGGCACAAAGCTCAAGAAATTTCCTGACAACTTCTTCCTACATCTGCACCTCTGTTCATCATGGATATGGCTGGCATCTCTCAGCAGGAGCATCCTAATGCCTGTAACAAAGCAGCATGCTTTCTACACAGACATAATGTCTTCATTACAAGTGCACATTTGGATGAGAGTCTTTTGGGGATTTGCAGACTGAACTTTCCTTCTAAGTGAACTCTCCTACCACATCTCTACTCTAGAAAAATCCCATATCATCAGAGACTATTCAATTGTCATAATGGAAAAGAGAGAAAAACTTAATAAAGACCAACAAATAATCAAATGAATAAATAAGCAATCATACCAAGAGTAACTGAAAAAATGAATTCTCCATCTATAGAAAACCTAGAGTCAAGATGTGAAACATGTAAAGAATCTGAAGTCAACTTTCAGGTGTCCTACCTCCTGGTGTTAATGTCTGGAATAAGTAGATTAATCTCATTGATACTCTGGGTTCTCCATGTGAAAGAAAAAGTAAAGTCTACTCCATATGTCTGTTATGATATTAAATGAAAACACCCATATTAAAAGGTAGCTCATGGAATCGCTAGAATAAATAAACTATATCTACTATTTCCCACAATAGAAAATAATGATATTGTCCTAAATTCTTGAGTTATCAGAGGTCCCACGCTGACACCCCCTCCAAAAATTGGGTGATTATCTCAGTATTTGAGGCACATTATTGTTTAAACCAAGGGCTCACTTATTTTCTAGTAAAAATGTTTCATGTATTATTGAATTTGAGGCTTGCTAAAATTGAGCATCTACCACTTAAATCTACAGAAGTTACACTTGACTATGATAAGCTCAAGTGGTTTATTCTTTCAAATGCTATTAGTAGGAATAGCGGTTGTTTGTTAAGCCTGTCTTCTCAAATATCCCTAGTTCTTTGTAGGAGGCAGGTTGGTGTTGACCTCAGAGGTGGTTAGTCTACTCACCATAAGGTCCACTACATAAATAAAAGTTGTCTGTAGGATTTTGCTAAGTGTACTATAATCCCAGTTTCAAAACTCTGAAAACTCAGCAAAATTAGTGTATGTGTGTGCACATAGATAGCTTATTTTGTACAATAAAATATAGGTCTAACATCTAAGTTTCATATCATGCCACCTGCACCAACTTAGTACCTGCTTCGTAGTTTATAACACGAGAAAGTACCATTATACTTCTGAATGTACTTGGGTATCCATTTTGCATTTTACTGCTATGATTTTTATTTAAACATCTACTAACCTAAGAGAAGGTGAGAGGACAGCCCTAGTGAATGTCTGCCCAATAGACTTCACTTTGCTCTGGAACCTCAATATTTCAAGAGTAGACCTGATAGCAGCAGCATCTGCAGTGCCTGGGAAGTTGGTAGAAATGCAATCCTCAGTCCAGATCCTCCCAATAAAAAATCTGTATTTTAACAAAATCTCAGGTCATTTATATAGTCATTGATGTTTTTAAGAAGTTATGTTCTATTACTTCAGTTCCAAATCGGGTCATCATGATTGTGCTGTTAAGGGAAAATGAGCATTCCTTCAAATTTCTTATCAAATGATCAGTCATCAGGGGACAACTTCAAATGGTTTTAACTACTAATGATCAGAGTTGCTTTGTGTGCTGGGTGCATATGTATTTTTTTCTGACCACTTAAAATGTCTCATTACAAGAATTGTTTTTTTTTAATTCATATTCCCTGAAGGGTCATTCAAATAAATCAAATGATTTGAAGACATATAATCATGGAGGGTTGCTGCTCTCAAAAAGCTCTTTTCTTAGGCATTGTTGTCTGATTTGGCTATTACACCCATAAGTTGTTAAAGAAATCAGAAGTGTTCTTAATTTTATACCTACAAGTAGACATAACTGATATAAATAGATAGAGAAGCATATATATATATATACAACATTAAAAATAAGCATTATACTAAAAGAATTATAAAGGCCAATAATAAGTTATACAATTCAACTCTACTTTTATTTATGCCATTTTAATTTTCAAATTTATATTTTGCAATCAGAAAAAAATTAAAATTATGATTTGAAAAATATACTTGATCCTTGATAACTACTGATGTCCATATAATACAAACTGTATGAGGAAGCTCATGTGGCATTTTATTTGATAAATGATTAAAAATATAAAACTGATTTTTAAAATGAAAAATATATGAAGGGCATCTGAAAAAAAAATCTTTTGAATTTTTGAATAAGAAAAACAAGTCACATGCAACATTTTTGTAAGCAACTTATTTGTTGAAATCCTGATATAGTTTCTGAAAAAGAAAATATTACAATCATGGTTCAATGCAGTAATTTATCCAGTGGGGGAAAAAAAGATGAAAAGGTAATAACAAGAAAAAAGATCCTTCTCAATAATCGTTACAAAAATTCCCAAATTACAACTTGTTATGAAATTAAATAGCTGATTAATGCATCTTAAATTAGTAAACAAAAATTAATTAGAACATTATGAACATTATGAATGTGAATGCATCCCATATACTTTGATGCAATAATAAAAGAAAACAGCCAAAGTAAAGCAAAAGCATATTTGTCTGGAACAGGTGCCTATAAACTAAACTGAGACCCACAATCTCAACCCAAGAGTAAAGATTCATGGTAAAACAAATGCTGCTGGAGTGGCTCATAAACACCTAGCGTTTGGTACTGATCCATGATGCCATGAACAGGGAGCTTCGGCATAAATGCTGCAGCGCGTCCTGGTTGAGCTCTGCCCAGGCCCTGGGCTCTGGGCTTCCCCATGCACCCCGCTGCGCTGGCCGGTTCTGTTCACCGCGGCCGGAGGTGCTGGGGTCCCTTCTTGCTGCCACTGTGAAACAGAGGGAGCAGGCATTCCAGTGTTTGGAGAAAGCAGACCCGGACTCTTCAAAATGTCAGAGAACCAGGTTGCTCCCTGTGCGCTCTGTGGAAGGCTTCTCACCTCAGATGGAGAGTCAGAAAGCGAACCCACAGTGAGACAGAAGACTGGCGCGTGGGGGCCAGGGAGGCGGATCATTGTCTTAAGTGAGACACCGAGGCACAGGTCCACGCAGACAGTCCTGAAGTCAGACGAAGAAACCTGTGCCCAAAGGCTCTTCATCCACAAAACACGGGCACCTCCATCCAGGCACGCCCCACACATGATTTCTCCTTAACCCCAAAGAACATACCATGAGTCTCAAACGGACTGAATGGGGGAGAGAGGGAGAGAGAGAGAGAGAGAGACAGACAGACAGACAGACAGACAGACCTGAAAGCACCACCGGGTGGTGAGAAGATCCCATTAGCACCTTGCACTTCAGCATCTGGACATACCACACAGTGCGGTGGGGACCAGAGTTTCCCACCCAAGGCCGATGGGAGTAGCGTGGTTCTGAGGAGCACTTCCACATCTGTTCTGTTGCTTTCTGAGTGATGTAATTTTAAAAATGATTCTTTCACTCTTCATAGATTCTAATCAAAGATTCATGTAAAAGGGAGGTTGAATACCACTTTGTGTTTCATTTTTCCCAACTAGGACTGAAATTTGTAAATCAGCTTGAACCAGTATTTGTGCAGAATTTGTTCTGTTCAATCCAAGTATTCCCTAGGAGCTGTGCAAAGGCCTGCCTTAATCTCAGCTCCACGGGTGCACACTGCAGGAGCTGCTTCTTGTGACCCAAACATCCTGTAAGAATGTCCTGTGTAGGGGGTGCTTTATATTCTCCCTTCAGATTTCATCACATGGCTTGCTGGACTGAATGGTGTTTTTTAAAATATCTACAAAGCATGTTGCTGCAGTTGTGTGCATGTGTAATAATGACTATGAACTACAATATGACTGTGAACATTCCAGCTCTTTATTTTCCAAATATACTAAGAAAAACAGAAGATCAAGGGCATAGAGAATGTGTGCCTTCAAATATTTTAGGAGGTATTCTATTTAATAGAAAATGTATACTCTGTTGTCCAAAATTCAGAACTAGAGCAAACAGGTGCAAATATCTGACGATCTACTTAATATAAAAATATGTTCTCATGACCCTGCTATGATACTATAACATGTTGTCAAAGTGCACTGAGTTCAGAATCAGCATCAGCATTCCTACTGGGACTAAAGTCATGACAAAAACGTGCGTTAGTAAGCACGCCCCATGAAGGCGCTGAAGGGACCCTTCCACAATGATCCTGGTGGGTCCTTTACCTCGTTCTCTTGGTATTCCCATGTTTGTGGCGTTTCTTTTGGAGTTAGTTTCAAATGAACAAAATGAGGAGAAAGAAGCCAAAGTCCCAAACACCAAGTGGCTTAAAACAGAAGAATTTTGTTTATTCCATAGTTCTGGGGGATAGAAATATGAACCAGGGGACAACAAAGGTGGGTTCTTTCTCTGAGAGCTACAGAGTGGGATCCTTTCCCACTCGTCCTAACTTCTGGTGGCTACTGACAATCTTTGGTGCATCTTTTTAAAAAATTAACTTTGTTTTTAATTGTTATATAAAACATTCATGTTTCACACATGTATGTGGTACCACGTGATGCTTCAGTGTGAATATAAATAGGGTAACACTGTTATGGAAAACAGTATGGAGGTTCCTCAAAAAGTTTAAAAAATAGCACTTCCATATAATCCAGCAACCCCACTCCTGGATGTATATTCAAAGGAAATGAAATCACTGGGTTGAGGAGACATCTGCACTCCCATGTTCACTGTAGAATTATTTACACAAACTAAGTGTCCTTGGAGCGTCTAGGTTGGTAGACATGCCACCCTATTCTGCTGTCTCCATGTGGCTCTTCCTGTGTCTGTCTCTGCATCTCTTTTGCTAAGGACACAGTCCATATTGTAGTAAGAGCATTAGTGAAAGGCTTTAAGATTATTGAAGAATTACATACAAATGGAATAAAAAATGAACACTGCTCCAAACCTTTCTGCTATATCAAATCACTATTCTCTTTGGACATAGACTACTTTCTTTGTCTAATTACCACTGGTTGTCATGATTGAGAGAATATGTAGGTGTGCAAAAGAATCAGAGAATTTGATTCAGATTTTGCAGTGATTCTATCCTCTAGGTGCCACGTCCAAGATCAGAAGATTCATCAATCTCTAAGGAAATGTGATAGATTTGACTCAGGCAAATTCTTTTTTTCCTAATACAATTAAATGGAAGCATTTGTCATAGTATTAGACAATCTCAAAGACAGGCTGAAATTTCTCCCTTCCCTTTTTTTTTTTTTTCTCTTGTAATTTTTGTTGTAAGGAAAGACATAAAGATTGTTTTTTCAAGGGAAAGCAAAAACTTCCATTATTGATTTTTGAAAAAAATATCATTAATTATAGGAATATATCTTCATTCCTGATCATTTATTGCTTCCTGCTTGTAGATTGAAACTACAGAGAGTGGAGAATATCACCTGGACCTTTCTCAAAACATTTTCAGGTTCATTTTTGTTTTGACTATTGTTAACAATAGTCAAACTTTTAAATTATGCACTTTAAGAGTTAAATTAATATCTTGAATTTAGAATTTTCAATTAACTTAAAATTTCTGCTTAGGAAATTCCAACTAAATGAATACACTGCAAAATACAAAGGCTGGAAGAGCTATCCAAAATGCTTAAGTATAAACACTGTTTTTACCTCTTTTATAAAAATCCTATAGGAATGAATTACAGCTTTCAATCATAGAACAATTACATCAACTACAGCACCAAAGGAAAATTTGTCCTACTTTTTAAATCTAAATGTAAAATAATCACTAGTTTAAAAGGTTTAATGTACGAGTTATCACAAACTCTTAATTCTACTATTTTGCTTTTAAATATTATGCTATTTTATATTAATAACAATAATTTATAACATAATATAGATGTTGATCTAAATCTCTATTTCAAATGAGTTAAGAATTTAATCGCAAATTCCCTCTCTGAGGGATATTCACATTTAGACATATTTGATACAATGTTTCTTTATTAATCAATCAAGTGATCACTCAATTGGATATTCTGTTAAAAGGCAATACTAATGAAAAATCATTTTTTAAAACAAAATTCAAGAAAAAATTTGAGGAATCTCAGTTTAACTCCTAGAAACCTGATGTTCAATCAATAAACTTTTATAAATATTGATCAAAGTTTATCTAAATTTAAGCTTCTTTATTTTGACTGAAGATTTGAAGTATAATAAGAGATGTTTATCTTATAAACATAATTTATATTGTTGCCATAATTCCATTCCAAGAACACTGAATCTCATACACACAAGCACAGCTGAGATTTAATAAAAATAATGATTCTGTTTTCTATCAATTTTTTATCATTTTGACTTTTTATATCCATTTTAAAGGTCATCTAGAATTGGGAAAAGAAGAGCATTAGATTGCTTTTTCTTATTCTTTAAGATGAAGTATGACTGGATATTTTATCTCAGTATTGACATTTTGTATTTATTTTTAATTAAATAATATTTCTATCAACATTTTTATCTTTTATCACTTTTTTATTTCTGCATTTGTTATACTTTTTCCTGATAAGTTAATCTTTCATTAATATTAGAAAATTTAACTGGGAAAATACCACAAATAGGGGAAAATGGGTAGCTTAACAAAACAGCAATCAGAGAACACTTTTCTCCCATTGCCCAAATCAAGAGGTTTGCTCAAGCTCTACCTGCAAGAAAGCAGAGCCAGCCCCTCTGAACACAGTCCCAAGTACAGTCACTCCCTGCCTTAATGGGGGGGGCAGTTTCTTGCATTTATTATACTTTGATCCTCATCGTTTTTATAAGTTTGTATCCCTAGCCATACATTTTATCTGTTTTGAACTCTGCATGAATATGAATAAAACTATTATTTTGAGTGCTTCTTCAGTTCAGCATTTTAATAAGATTTATCCAGTTTTTGACTGGAATGGCATTGACTTTAAAGATCAGTTTTGAGTAAAATCAACATCTTAATAATGTGGAGTCTTAAATCCTATGGACAAGATAATTTTCACTAATTATATAGATCAAACAAATTACTTTCATTATACTTGTACTTAAACAATATTTGCTGATTAGAAGGCTTAAACATTGTTTGTTAGATTTAATTCTAATTTTGATGTTTTAAAGATCTTATAAAAGGTACATTTTAAAACTTAAAAGTTGTACGGAAATGGAGTTGATTTTGTACATTAATTATGCATGAATTAAACATAGGAGATTTTCTTGTAAACCTCAATGCAGAGTTACTTCTATCTTCATGTAAGATTGTCTTCATTGAAAGGTGACAGTTTTGCTTCTTCAGTCTTTCTGGGTGGTACTTCTTTTCTTTGCTCCAGGGGACCCTACTGAATTACTAATTAGAAGTCAGGATAGCAGCCAGACTTACCTTCTTCATCCTCTCAAAGAAAAACACTCAAGACTTCTCATTCAATGTAAGATTCACTGGAGACCTTACATATCCCCAGAAAGCCACACTAATCTGAGTTTATTTTACATCCTATCAGAAATGACCATGAAATTTATCAGATTACCTTCCTACATCTGTTAAGATGTTAATATTTTCTTCCTATTTTAATCTCTTAATTTGGTAAATTATTTTGAACAGCAATCCAAACTTTCCTTCACAAAATAAAACCAGCCTGTTGTTAAATATTATTGTTTTTACATTTTGCTTAAATTTTAAAATATTAATTTTAAAATATTAATTTTATATTTTGATATCACTTAATCTTAGAAACAAGTTGCAAGAAGAATAAAAGCAACTTCCATATACACATTACCAAGATTTAATAATTATTTCCATATTGTTCACCAATGTCAATAAAAGGAAATGCATGTAGTCTATATAAATTTATTGATAATATGAAAATGTATATATATTAAACAAATATATATAAACACATACATATGTGTGTTTCTGGTATTAAAATGAGATTAAATTATAATAATCATGCTTCTTTCATTATAAACATTTCACTGTACAAATGTGTGTGCATTTCTAGATATAAATATATCAAAAGGAAAAGGCTGTTCTCTGCCATGATGACAGAATGGTTATCATTTTGGGGAAAATTTAGCCTTTATAAAAATATGTAATCAACTGTCCATATTTAAATTCCATAAATTGTCTCAATAATATCCTTCTCAGCCATTTCTTTCTTAGTTCAGAATTCAACTGACATTCAACATTGTATTTGATTGACATGCTTCAATGGTCACCTTTACCAGAAGAGTTCTTAAATATACCTTTCTGCTTGTTGCTCTTTGTATTTTTTTTCATATTACAGAAGAGTTGCTTTTAAAGCATTCCAAAATTCAAGTAACATTTAATTTCAAGCTACATATTTCTGTCCAAGAAACAGCTGAAATGACATTATATCCTCCTTGGTTGGTAATTTCAGGAGGTACACGATGTCAGTTTGTCCCAGTCCCAGTGATGACAGATGTCATTTATTAAGGTGTTGTGAGCAGGGCTTCGTCTCTTTAAAATTATTACTTTTCAATTTTAATCAAGAAATACTCTTTGGGAACATACTTGAGGTTTCTGTTTTTCATCAAAATTTCACGATAGTTTAATCGTTCATTAATTATTTTCTAATTGCTTCTTTCTATACTATAGTGATCATTGACACTCTCGTATTTTCTTTTCTTCCCCATTAGAATTATGGGTCATTTTTAACTTTCTCAAAGACTTTAACATCGTCTTCCCAAATGACTGTGCCCTTTTATATCTCCTCCACCAATGTACGACGGCTCTTGCTATATGTTATTACCAAAATCTTATGTTACAATTCTTTTATCATTCTCTCCTTCTAGTGGTCAGTAAGGAGCATCCCATTAGATGGGTACAGATGCCCACTGATTTGTTACTTCTGAGGACTGTAGTTTTCAGTTCTAATATCCCCCTTTATGTCACTTGTCATTTATCAATGTCTCCATTATTTCCATAGTTTTTACAAAACCTATTTTTCTTTAGGATCTGCTGCACTTCACAACTATGAGAAATATAGTTGTTTAAAAGTAGATATGCCACTATCTGAGTCCTTGTGAATCTATTTTTGTTTATTATGTACCTTTTAAAATTATGTTTTCTTTCTTTATGTTTTTTTCTATGTATTATTATTATTGTTCCTTTTTGAGCAATTCATTAAAAATTTAGAGATAATTTGTGGCTTCAGATGATCATTTTGTTGTTATTCTTCTTCAGAATGTTTCCTAAGCTATTGTATTAAAGACATAGGAGTGATCTCTTTTAGTGCTCCTTTCTGCACCTTTAAGAACAATTGAAAGAATACTATAAAGGTACTGTCTATGTTCATTTCTATTATGGGAAATACTACAGATTCATGGATATTGGAACATCATTTGGATATTGAAACAAATTTATATAAAAATTGGTATCACAAGAAACTTAATTCTTTTATTTGCTTCTCTTTCAACCAAAAGACAGAACCTTTGAGAATTGTCATAGTAGTTTGATTTTCATGTGGGTTACCGTCAGTGGAACTTGAAACTGTCCAAAATTTTGTGAAGACTGGTCTTTGGGTTGCTTCTGAAATTCAGCTTAGAATATTAGAAAAGTGTGGTGTGTGCTTAGAAAGGAAACTGACTCATTCATGAAAAGGAAGGGAGGACATCTGCTCCAATGGGGATAAACTTGGAAAGTTAGTGCTGTGTGAAAGGAGCCACACAACAGGGAACATGTCTCGATTCTATTTCTTTCTACAAAACATTGAGAATAGGCAGATCCTACACACAATGGAATGGAGGCTTTCATGAAGAGGTTGGGGAGTTGGAAGTGAAGGTGCAATGAGTGAGGAGCTTGGTTCCTCACTGATGAAGGAATACAAGACTCAGTACTCAGGTGCATGACTGTCACCTCCATGAACAATGCACTCTCTCAAAGATTAAAAAAAAAAAAAAAAAACCTAAAAGAATGTCATAGAAAAGACAGTCTGTAAACTGATTTTAAAATCTCCAATGCATTCTACATTGTTTGTATAATAAAAGAGATTAGAATTCTTTGAATTTGGCCATGATACAAATAGGACATTGAGCTGTATTTCAGATGCATATGCAGATGTACCCTTTAGGGATTCTAGCAGGGGCTGAGAGCAGGTTCACAGCAAGCTTGCTAGATCAGTCCATGTGCCCACACCTCATCGCTGGAGTTGCAGTCTCACCACGGCAGCCCCTCCTTTCCTGTGAAGCTCTCTATTCAAACACCAAGCTGTAGAATGGAGAAAGGAGCCACAGTAGGAGTGAGGAGGGTTGGACAGGGTGTCTCCGCAGCTACCAGATGTAGTAAAGTCTGTTTCACAGACTTGTCTTCTTCAGAGAACGTGAGTCGCCTCTCACATGATTTAGGGCCTCCAAGAAATTCCTTGTAGAAAGTTTTACTAATTTTAAATTCTTTGGTTTAAATACATTTGCATTTTAAACAACATTTGTATCTTGATCCCATGGATTTACGTGGAATCAGCTACAATGAAGCAACGGGGTTTCTCCTGTGGGTACAGGGTAGAAAGGAAGTGGGGTCAGTTCAGGCCCAGGCACTGGGACTGTGGAAGGCAGCAGCTGCTACGCTACAGGACAGTCTCCCATGAAAAAGCAGAGCAGAATCTAAGAAGGAGAGTGGGAAGGGACAGCCGGGAATTCCTTATGTAGAAATAGCACCCAAACAGCTAGCCTTCCAATATTGTGTCTGTCAAAAAACACAATGACAACACATTTAAAAATAAGGAAACGCCTATCACTAGGTAAAGTACATAAAGTCATTTGTGTAATTCTCTTAAATAATAGATATCCAATGAAAATGGGAATTGGTGTAGGTAGTAATATGAGAGAACTGTAGTTAAATGTGGTAGTTTTGAGAAGTAGAAAGAACTCCCGTCATTTTCTGGAAGCCCAGACCAATGGTCTCACCTGAAGCACCCCTCTTTCCAGAGCCAGGCTAGGGATATTGACTTGCAGACAAATTTGATTAAAAGAACAGATGGATGTGTGTTCAGAAGGTTGAAATTTATATGATTATATTGGACCCTTATTTGGGGCAACCAAGAACATCTCCAATTGCTAAGATTTGGAGGTTAGGAGGAGCCGCCTTAATGTCACTATATTTAGTTCTTGGAGCAGTGAATGTAAAAGCTATTTGTGTATCTGTAAATGGAGCAAATTCTGCAGTTTACAAACTGGAAAAAGTAACAGTGATTTTTAAAGTTTTAGGGAGTCCAAACGAAAATCATTTATTTCATTTCAACTGGACATCAAGAGGCACCCCAAGACAGGGCACCCCTACCCTGTTCTTTGCAGGGTCCACACACACCTTCCCACCTGAAGGGGCTCTCAGCTCCTGAGTGGCAAAGCAGGCAAATGCGGCTCTTGCTTCTCTGCCAGATGCTGTGCTCCTGGCTGGGCTGAGGACTCTTCTTTAAGGCCGAGAAAGAAAAGAAATGATTCTGAAATTCAGACTACAGGTTAAAATGAACTTCAGTGAAATATTTTTTAAAGACTTGATAATATACTTGACAACAATATGAGAACTTAAACGAGGAAGCCTCCCTTTTTTTCATTTTGAAAATAGCTCTTTTCTGTATTGTTCCCATAGCACAGAGAGTTTTGATTATTTTCTTGTGTGAAAGAGGGTTTTGTTTTCATCCTAAGAATTTCTCTGTCAGTTTTTTTTCCATTGACCTTTACCATTTAATAGAAATTTCTGAAATTTTTATAGATGAAACTATTTTTAATTCATAAAAGAGACATTGGAAAGTAATTATACCTTACTCTGAGGCTGTCTAAAGCAAGCAAGGTGTTTTTTCATCTGGTATATTTCTTCTATTCTTGGGATGAAATATATGTGGAGATGCTTTATAATGAGTTTATGAAACTATGAGCTATAGGGAAAAAATGAAGGAAGACATCTCCTCCATCATCATTTGGCATTTCATTATTTAGGGAGTAAAATATCAGATAAAAAGGAATATTGTTTTGATTGACAACAAAAATTGGGCATATTCAACTTTAAATGTGACCATCAATGATCAGGAAATAAGATCTTCTATTCCATATGGATTAGGTCAAACATTTCCTCTCCAGAAGTCATTAGATGACCTAGCCATTTGAGGAGGAACTGACATGCTGATATAAAAATTAATATTTGCAAGCCCTTAGCTTGCTTTAGGGTACACTCATGCTTTGTGCATGTTACAGGTTGCTTGACAGAGGATTTTTCCTAGGATCAAACTGACAGAACTGACCAGCAGGTTCTTTTCTAACCCCTCCTCAGAGAGCAATACCAAGAGGAAGAATTTTAACATGTCTCCTGATGCCATCCCCAGGTTGGAAGGAAAAGAAATGGAGAAGGAGCCGAGAAGTAGCTGAGGTGAAAGTCCTAGGCTCTTGCCCCAGAATAGCTAGTGCTTCCCTGCACCCATGACTGGGAACCGTGGAATGGCAAGGATGGTGAGCATCCTCTTACTTTGTCAGGGAGGAAAGTAACAAAGCATGGAGGAGATCAATCACCCAGAACTCAGGCCTTCATGAGCAAATACTGGAGAAGTGCACATTTTTGTTGTTGTTTTGAATATTTAAATACTTAGAAAATAAAAAAAGACAATATCACGGAATAAAGTCATCTCAGTGAACAAATAAAAACCTCTACCAGGTGTTTGACAATGGAACTCCCCATGTACATGAAAGTCACACACACGTTCAGACTCAGGTGAGACTTCAGGTAAGATGGGAGAAGCGGGTGTCGGCAACACAAAGGGAGCCCTCCTCTGTGGCCTTAGTTTTTGTTTCAGAGTCATTCCATAAACACCCGTCAGGATGGAGATAGATAGATATCTATATCTATATCTATATCTATATCTATCTATCTATCTATCTATCTATCTATCTATCTATATATGACGACGACGAGTGTGGGGAAGGAGTTTAACAAATTTTTCTCACCATGATTAGTATTACTTAGCAGAGGCAGCAGAGCTAGCAGATAACAAAAGCTGATTTGTATCTGGTGAATTAGTTTGTCTCTGATAATGTGGACTTCAGTGGTTGCCTTTACTTCCTTAAGAACAAATTATTCCACGATGCAGAATAAATTATTTATTTTGAAATACAGAAGAAAAAAACTTTGAAGAGTAAAAATACATTTAAAATACACATTACAGCCAGGCTTGGTGGTGCACTCAAGTAATCCCAGCAATTTAGGAGGCAGAGTCGCAGAGAAGGGCGAGTTGAAGGACAACTTCTGCGACTCAGTAAGACCCTTGGCAACTTAAAGTGACCCTGTCTCAAAATAACACTTTTAAAAAGCTGGGCATGTAGCCTCGTAGCAGAATGCCTCTAAGTCAATGCCCAATACCAAAAATAAATAAAATCAAATAAGTTAAATAAATATACATTGCATAAAAACTGAAAAAGCCCCCCCCAAAAAACACATAAAAGTATAGAAAAACACCACTCCATAATAATAGATACAAATATAATGTATGGAAAAATGGACACAGAGTAGATAAAGAGATACAGAATAATAAAAGCAACAAATATATATAATATTAAAAATTTTAATCTAGCTAGCTGTATATTGAAATAATGTGGCTTGGACAAAGAGGATTTATTCAAGGGATATATGGATAGCTCAGTTTAAAATAATAAGTTAGACTGGAGTGAAAATCAAGAGGAAAAAATATAATTAACCCAACTGTTATCCTCTTTTCCACCAAATTGATGAAGTCAGATAAGCATTTGTGACTGGGGAGGAGCAGAGCTCTGACATAGGAAGCAGAGAGAGTGTTCCACCGCTTAAGCACAACTCTCCTCATATCTGAATGTGAGAATCAGGTAGGCTTCAAAGTCAGAGAAGACAGAAACAGCAGTTGAAAACTGCATCCATGAGCAAATGAGAAAATGTTACTTGTGCCAAAAATTCCTTTTTAAATTTTTTAAAAATCTTGCTATATGGGAATGGACTCATGGAATAAATAGGACTGTGGAGGCTGATAAAAATAAATAACCTTTCCAAGGTCACATACCTGTGAATGACTATTTAAAATTGGATCTTTAGATAAAATTAGAGGTTAATAACAAATTAAAATGGGATAATCTTGTTGTTGCTAGCAGACCTAATTATAATATTGTTATGAAATCGTAGTACTTTCAGAATTTTCATCTACGTGTCCTAAAGTCAGCTTCTCCTGTTCTGTATGTGGACTGATTGCTTCGTAAAATAATTTGTGAAGCTCATCCAAAGCCTCTCTACCATTTTATCCACAGAATGTGCCTGAATTCCTTTGTGTAATATTTCACATTATTCATTCATGATATTAGAACCCACTTTGTGTAAACAATGAATCACAGATTTCAATCCTGAAACAATATTAATCATTAATGTGATCTAACTCTGCCTACTTTATGGGCACACAGAGAAAAATTTCTATAAGATAAAAATGTTCCATGCAGCAAAAATGAGCAAAGTAAGTCAAATACTTCAAAAACATGTAATGTGTTCTTTGTAGTTATATATTATATCAGTTTCTATGATTGCAAGTATTTTTATTATTGATTTTATGTACACTTACATCAAAATTCATGTACTTACATACTTCCTAAATAATAGAGCTCTGTCTCCTAATTAAGGACATCCATGTTTCTTTCTCAGTCTGACCTTAACGTTCCTCCATAGTCTTCTCTTCCTTCACTCCCCTCCATTTCTTTTATGCTCTAGATATTTTGAGCTCATCCGTGGGCCTTCTATATTTAATATCTTTTATGACCTTGGTTTCTTTTTATGGCAGCTATCACGACAATGAGTGCCTGCTATTAAATCCCTTCTCTTCTCTTTACCTCAATGTCATCGGCTACTGTATTCATTCTTTCATGTCCAACTGAAATACACAGTCTCTCTTGAAACACTTCTTCAAACCTCCATGACCCACTACTGTGCTTGTATTGAACACTCTCCTCAGAGCTCCTAGGCGGCTCATCCACTCCTTCTCTCTAACGCTTGTTACCCCAGACACTGTGGGCTGGAGAGACCCTAGTCTTCGCCACCAAGACTTTCAGTTTTGTGTTTCACCACAGTTCCCAAGTGGGAGGAGAAGAACCTGTGTGTTGAATTGTGTAACGTACTGAAGATGGTTTATTTGGAAAATCCTGCAAACTCATTGCTGATACAGGTGTACCTTTCAAATGACGTATTTACATACAAGTTTATGAATCTTCAAAGATTTATAGCATTTGTAATTCCTTCACCACTAATAATAGTCCATTTAAAATTTTTCTAATAAACCTTAAGGGAGACTGAGAAAAGTATTTATTTTCCAAAATGTATGTCTATTGTTTTTATCTCTGAAATTAAGTTAGTGTAGTTTGCAAGTTAAGTGGGATTGGTACTTACATGTATTTCCTGAACATTATGCATCCTTCCCATCCTCGTTTATGAAGTAATGGTAATCATGCTTTGTAGATGCTACAAGATACTCTACTTTGTAGAGTATCTTGCTGTAAGTCAAACTTGATGAAAACTCGGACTATGAACAAATGCAAACACATGTTTTTAAAAACATGGAAGAACTACCAGGATACCTAAGACTCTGAGGCCAGAATCCTGGAGTGTAAGAAACAATGGTGTGAAGATTGCAGCAGTCTTAGTAATTGATTACTATATTCAGTACAATAAATTAGGAGGTGAGTGTTGTCATCAGACAATCAATGTATCCTTGAAAATTCTACAATAAAAACTAAGTACTGTGAGTTAATAATGAATAATAATATAGATTCACAACAGGTTGTAAATAACAGAAGAGAGTATTAATAAAATAGAAGATAGGCCAAGCAAATTATTAAGAATGATACATTGAAAAGATAGGATGGCAATTTTTTAAGAGGATAAGAGAAAAATAGAACATGATGCACATGTTTGAAAAGTTATATAGTGTACCAAAGAAAGAGAAAATAATCTGAAATCAACATTTGAAGAAAAATCCATCACAAACTTTGTAAAACTGAAGAGAACTTCAAGTAGTAGATTAAAAAATGCATGAACCCCAAAAAAGTATGTGAAGAAGATAACACACAAGCATATTACAGTGAAAATACTGAGTACCTATATAAATATCGGGACAAATTTTAAATACATATTTTAGGCTCTCTATTAAAAATCCAGTTTTAAAATACAAATATAAATGCTAATATCAAAAAAATCACGATACTTCTTACATGTGTGCAAATATTTCACAATGATGCATAAGCAGAAAAAGCAAGTTATTATTTCTCTCTTGCAATTTTATTGCACATAATTAGGAGAACCAGCTCAACACCTGGATCAGTTTGTGGTTATGCCCTTTACCCTTCTTGTCTCTGCTGTTCTATACTGCAGTAAAGGGAGCAGGACTTCCACCCACCTACTCACAAAACAGCTTCTATGGCCCCCATAGCAAATTACATAATAACAAGTTCTTCCAAATTTAGCAATTAAAGTAAAATGTTTTATCTCACAATTCTGGAGGTCGGAATCTGAATGGCTCTCTGGCTGGGGCGTTGGCAGGGCTGAGATCCTTTCTGGAAGATGTAGGAAGAACCCTTCCCCTGCCTTTTCCAGCATCATGAGGGCACCTGCGTCCCTTGGCTCAGGGCCTCCTCCCTCCACCTTCAAAGCCAACAATGTTGCATCTGTCTGATCCCATTTCTAGCATCACATCTCAGTGACCATAGTACAAAGGTCCCCTGCTTCTCACAGTGCACACTATGTAATCCCGGATAATCTCCCTCCATGGAGGGCATAAGCCTTAATTCCATCTGCCAAGTCTCTTTTTCACATGAGTCAACAGTTACTAGTTATGGAGATTAGGATGACATGTCTTTGGGCTTGGGTTATTCTACCATACCAAGAAAGCATTTTAATATGTTGGAGTTTCTTGGAAGATGAATGGACAAATTCATCATGCAAATATATTTTAAACACTCTTTTGAAGGCAATATCTAGGCGATTAAATTGCAAGTGTCAAAGATGGCGCCAGTCCTTTCTTAATGCACAATGAATGCGACTAACATAATTGGTACAATTTGATGGAAAGGAAATGCTATGAAGATCCCTGTCTGCATTGGCCAGTCCTGTGTTTTCTTTGCCCACCATGATGTAAACTCTCTGCACCTATATGGGCATCTGGCCTCAGACTGACTGTTGACAGAAGAGTTTTTTGGCTTTCAGTTTTGGACTGAAACTCCTCCATCTCTCCACACACTGGCAGCCTGACTGTGGCCATATAGTCTACACACTGCCAGCCCTGCATGCCCATGTGCAGTACCCATTTACCTGTCCACTGGCCGCTGGTGTCCCTACTGTGTTTTCCCCCCATATTATAGGTCTGGTTATTCAGCCCCGTATTGATTCTGTGGGCATCTTGAAAACCCTAAAATAAATTCTAAACTCTGCTTAAATTAGCCAGGAATCTTATGTTTACAAACAAGAATGCATAGCTAAGTCAATTTCCCCTTACTTTAAAACCCAAGGAAATAAATAATTTACCAGTGGTTTTAGTCAGCTTTTTCACTGCTCTGACTAAAGGATCTAAACAGAACAACTGTAGAGGAGGAAAGTTTTATTTAGGGGCTCACCGTCCCAGAGGTCTTAGTCCATAGAATGCTGGCTCCATTCCTCAGGGCTCAAGGTGAAGTAGGACATCGTGGTGTGTTAGAGTCTGTAAACAAGTCAGGATGGCGCCTGGCATTTTGCAGAGGGAGTGGTTTGTGAAGTAACACCAGCGAGCCATTAAGTGTGGAGATTCCTTATTGGTTGACTGCTGTATCTAGTTTATGTAAATTAAGATAAGCTGTGTGGAGTGTACATATACCCCTCCTGTCCTACAATAAACGGCTCCCACTCCTGCTGTATCAATCTACACAAGTTCCTCGTCACCCTCCCCACCCCACACCCCCCGGGTTTAAACTCGCCAGATACAAATATATACCCCCAAAGCCACACCTCAATTCCCACCTCCTCCAGCCAAACCCTACCACTTCAATTACCATTCAGTTAATCCTCACCAGGGGATTAATTTGCTGACTGGGTTAAGACTCTCACAACCCATTCATTTCTCCTCTGAACCTTCTTGCACTATCTGACACATGAGCTTTTGGGGGACACCACATCTAAATCACAATAAACAGGAACAAGCAAACTTGGATCCACTGACATATTCCTGTCTGGAATAAATTCTATGATTGCAATCACCAAACTTCTGGTAAGGAAATTTTTTAGAATATAGAATGAGATTTTTGAAAATAACAGTAATTTAGAGGTCACACATGTGTGATTGTTTAAAAAAGGTAAAATCATGAACCTAGATATGAAGATACTTTTCACAAAGGTGCAATTAATTAGAAGAAAGTAAGTGTGCTGCCTTTAGTTTCATGTCTATTAATAAAAACAACTCAAAGTCAGATTGATTTTTTTTTAGACAACTAGAGGAATGAGGTCACTGGAAATACCGATTTTTCTGAGCACAGTACAAGTTCAGCATAAGAAATTCTTTCGATGAGGGATGACATTCAAACTCAACAGCATTTTTAAATATCATCCTAGAAGGAATCTTAGAAGGGTACTTTTAATGTCTCCCTGCTTTAGAAAGTATTTTTTCTGTCTCCTCCCCTGACTCATAAATGCTTCTACATAGTGACCCTACTCACCAGCTCACTGACCAAGGGCTCCTTTTTTCCACTGTAGCCACTCTCCTAATAAAAAGTGACTTTTAGAGAAAGCAATGAGGAAGGGGGCTAGGGAATGATAAAACATGGCAAGTTTGGAAGACAACACTTGATTTTTATGTTTGCATGGGTAAGACGGGTGAGAAACACACCTGAGATCAGAACCATTAACAGGAGTCATGTCAAATCAATGTGCAGACTTCTTCAGACCTTCACATGTGAAGCCAAACGGTTGGAACCCAATGTCAGAGTAACAGCCTGTGAGTCAAAACATAGCAGTGCTCTTTAGGTATGTCAAGAGTGAAGGAAATGTGTAAAAAAGAGGGAAATTAGAAAGACTTTGATGAAGAGAGGGATCTGTTCAATATGGTGGTGAGTCTGAGTCTCAGCAGGATGTGTGTGTGTGAGAATCGCAAACACAGGTGTGCTGATTTAAAAATGGAAGAGTTAACATGTAACATGAGGGTGGAATGAACAATGGTCTCAAAAACACAACTTTTAGAACTCAATATTAAAAGAAGCATCTCATGGCAGGAAAGGCTCAATTGACCATTATGAAATCAATAGTATGAATGGAAGTAGTGTTTCTTCCAATGAGATTTCCCATTAAAGTTTGATCATTAACCCACTTAAACATAGGTCATTTTCTGCATCACAGTACAATGACTCTCAAGCTGTCACCAGCCACTTAATGAGAAGAAAGTTCCATTAGACCAGACAGCCAAGCAGAGAATTAATGTTCTTTGAATTGAGATACAGAATGAGGAGGATAACTTGCATTTTTTTAAAAAAAATAAGTTTGCCTATATAATTTTATCAGTTTAATGACATGGGAGAACCTCCTTATGAGAATCAACTCTGTGATGCTTAGGAAATTTGGATTGTCCCAAGTCATCTCAGAAAACCGACAGATTAATTTGGTGCTTAGTTATCATGCTAATGAGCACAATTATTCATAAGTATTCTTCCCATTAGTAACAATGATAATTTAGTAATGCTTTCATACACTAAGAACTTATTAATGATTAGCATTTGAGCAGGGCTATCCTCACTTGCATTTCTTTTTTTTAATGTGTTACTCAGTTGGTCTTTAGGAGTGAAACCTCCCAACAATGAATTCCATCCAAATTTACGAGGCCATTAGGGCAGGTAGATATTGTCCAGATTGACAGGGATCTGACTGAACTGAATACCTTTCTCTGTTTACTGATTCAATTGTGACATTTAAAACCAGGTGTGAAAAGTGTGTCCAAGACTCCTTTCCACTTATTTCTGCTCAATGACACTCGAAGAGGCAGACAAGATTGTTAAACTCTTCTCAAGATAGATCAAGACAATGCACTCACTATAGGAGTTGCATTAGAAAGTGAAGTAATCATGTATTTGCCAAAGTTAATCCTTTGTTTTTCTAAGTTTGTGGACTTCTAATTAGAATCACTTTTCTTTAGTATTAATCTTAGTGGGAGGGCACATACTCTGATTTTCAAAAAACAGGTAACCTAATATTAAGGTATCTCTACCAAGGATTAATCAAAAGGGAATTACAATACACAAGTAAATGCATGTCCTGTGCAATTGTGATATTTCTACGCCCTTATAAAGCACTTTCTAGTCTATTTAATGTATCTTTAGGACCAATCATGTCTTTCACCTGTTATTTTAACTTATTTTCTGAGTTACAGGAGGTTCTTTTATTACCATTCTTTGCCAAAACCAATTCAGATTCTATTATGATGCCACCATTCCTTGAATGTTTTTTAACAACTACTGATGAGGTTAAAAGTGTTTGCCTACTCTTATTTTTGATGATTTTTGTTCCCCATTTCTTTTTAGACCTTAAACTAAAAGATACTGTATGAAGCTACGTGGAGTTGTTCCTGTTTTTCTATCATAGAGTGTTACTTTCTCCAAGTTTTTGTAATCTAAATTTAGATAAACTAAGATGAATATAAAGATTTATTCTTGTTTTGTCATGAAGATGAAAAAAACCTCAATTTTTAATAGACATACATTGGGGTGTATCTTTAGGAAGATGCCCGAGATGGACAGGGGATGTGGATAGCCACGGAATTTTCTCATCAGAAAGACTATTTTGGGAAGAGATCAGGATTTTATTCATAATAAATAACCTACAGATGCCCACACTAAGAAGAGAGAGGTGATTTCCCAGCAAGGAAAACTGCCGGAATATTTGAGTCCTAATTACGAAAGGAAGCATGTGAACCTCGGCGACAGCTAAACCAGGCAGGTGGGAGGCCCAGAGCCCACCCAGCACATTTCTACAGGAGCAATATGGCAAGTGAGGTCTGTCCTCTTCCAACAGCTATGTATCAAACCAAGGGCTGGGCTCCGGGGGGGATGCAGAAGAATGTGAAGAAAGCCTGTTTACTTAAAACACACACACACACACACACACAATTAACATTTGTCAAAATATTACCTGGAAGACAATTGTTTCTTCATATTAAAAAACAAAAGAGTGAGCAGTTCAGTCTATCTCAGATGTGCCAAGCACAAAGGCAATTTCAAGGCCAAACCATAAGCAGAGAAGGTGCTGCCAAGGAGACAGATGTTATCCTTGGAAGTCCTCTCTCCATTTGTTGGATAGCATCTGAGCCTTCTTCAACCTTAGCAAATGATGAAAAGTGAAGAAAAGAATGGTTTTTGTAGTCCTTACAAATCAAGGAGTCATGTACACAAATAAATACACATGGGAGAGACAGCCAGACTCGAGAGATGCCCACATATGGTACATTTTAAAACACATTGTTTTTTCTTCTATTTTACACAGCCATGCTGGGTTGATTGACTATTGATCGAGCAGCATCGTTACATCATCATTTCATCAACCTCCAGGGATGATGTTTTTAAGAGTATTACTGGGTAGCACATGGAAGGGGAATTTGGTATTTGTTTATTTAAATCATGTTCAGAATTGTATATTCCAAGACTTGTTTGAAGTCAGAGCTAATTGCTATAGGCCTGTGCTCTGTAAATGGAGACACTTTCTAAAGTGCCAGTATTGTTTTCTCTAAGGATAGATTGAGAAGGATTTGCTTCTCATCATCCTCTTATGTGAGGAGGGAATACATTTAACCCTCCACGTATCTCTATATGTACATGCCTCAAAGTACTTGTTGATGTAAAGGGAAAGCACACAAGAATTTTCCTTGCCCATGCCCAGAAATCGAGGGAACCAACCACAGAGTAGATGCAGAGGTGTTGGGGTGTGTGTGTTGGACCTGTGTGCACCTTCTACGTGGATAACATTGAAAATTAAAGAGTAACAACAAAGGCCAGTGCAAGGAAGTTTCTTGGAGACATGGATGTAAATGCCAAATGAAAAGGTAAGAAATTAAAGCCTTTGCTTCTAAAAAGTGAGAAATGAAGTGGGGAGGCTGGGGCGGGGTGCATCTTTTACATATGAAAACAGGAGAAAAGCATTCAAAGTCAGGAACCAAAATCAACAACCAAATGGAAACAGGCAGATGAAAATGAGCACGCATCCATCAAGTGTAAAACAGGGCAGCCGTTAAAAAGAATGAAGTAGATCTAGATTGTTCCAAATTTTAATAAGTTCTAGATTTACCTTTAATTCAAAAGGTGGCAATTGGCATATGCACATTTTGATCATCCAGGCATCAACACTGAACAAAAGATAAAATAGTCTGTTACCAATTTCACGTGTTGGTAGAATTATTGAAAAGGATCATAAAAAGGTACAGTATTTCAAGTGCTTATGAGTTCTGTAGAAAAAAAAAATCATGTTAAGGGTATGCGGTGTGTGGAGCACCTGTGGGCTGTTTCCTGAGCCCTCAGAAATTGCAAAATATAAACAAAGATTATAAGGAAGAGCAGAGATGTAATGCAGTGTGCAAAGGCCCTGCAGCCTTTCTGGGTTAAAGCAGAGAGACCTTGCTCAGTGTTCGGTGTGTTTCAGAAAAGGGGAGGGTTGAAGAAGGTGAAACCAAATAGGTAGCAGAAATGAAGATGCCTGATTTTTTTCTCTGAATGAAATCAGAGGCCATTAGTATGTTTGGAAATGTGCTTTGAAAATTCTGATTTTCTTCGAAGCCTCAACAAACGGTAGCAAAGCTTGAAGCCAGGAGACCAGTTGGTGACCACAGACCTTCTAGTTTGAACCAGAATGCAGCAATGCCAGTCATTAGATGCTGCTGCGGTTTAGAGATGAGGTGTCTCCCAGAAGCTCATGTGTGAGACAATGCAGAGAAGTTCAGAGGTGACAGGATTGGGCAGGAAAGCCTGAACTTAATCGGTGTTTAACCCCCTGAGAGGGAGGAACTGGATGGAGACTGAAGGGGGTGGGTCGCTGGGGCACACCTTTGTGCTATATTTCTTGTTCCTGGTGAGTCAAGTTTAGTTTCTCTCTCTCTCTCTCTCTCTCTCTCTCCTTCCTGGCGTGAAGTCCTGAGCTGCTCTCCTCTGCCACACCCTTCTGCCATGATGTTCTGCCTTTCCTTGGGCCCAGGGCAGCGGAGTTAGTTGGCTGTCCATGGACTGACACCTCTAAAATTGTGAGCCTCTAAATAAACTTTCCCTCCTCTAAAATTGTTCTTGTCAAGTCTTTTGGACACATGGTGAAAAATCTGAATAAACAGATGTAGAAAATCCTTTTAAAGAAAGCTGAAAATATTTGCTATTGAATTTAACTGGGGTAAGATGAAGACAGTATTATGGGGTACCTTTACACAAGTCTGACATGAGCAACTAGAGGTCCGTATTTACTAAGGTGAAGAAAATCATGAAAGAAGAATTGTTAGGCTACAAAGAACCAAGAGACATTTTTTTTTTTTGGTACATTTTAACTCAATGCCGAGTGGAAATCACACCAGTATATTAATAGACAGTTAGATATGCAATTTCAAAATCTGGGAAAGAACGTTGGCAATGAACATAGATATTTTAAAACATACAAAACATATAAAACAATAATACCTTTGAAGTAAGAAATATGTCTCATCAATTTACATTGATATTAGGAATATAAGATAATAAGTCAACTTAAAATTTAAAAGAGATATATCTGTTTAGTATTTATTTTCTTAACATGGTGATAACAAGGAGCCAGATGTAGTTACATTTGGAAAGGCTAACAGAGATTTGTTTTCCTTGAAATATCAGGAAAATTCAGTGAAGTAAGACATCCTTGTCTTGGTGCATTTGGGAGGCTATAACAAAACACCTCTACATTCCAGGTAACTTGAACAGCAGAGATTTACTGATCACAGTTCTGGAAGCTGGAAATTCAAGATAAAGTCTCCGGGGTTTTGGTACCTGGTGAAGTCCTGTTCCTCCTAGGTGATACCTGCTGTGTGTCTGCACCAGGAAGGAACAGCCAGCTTCCCCGGGCCTCTCTGATAAGGGCACGGATGCACTTGGGGTGCAGCCCTGAGGGCCTTGTCCCCTCCCTCAGGCCCTGCCTCCCAATGCCATCATCTCCAAGGTCAGGTTTTAACTTATAAATATCAAGGGCACAGAACATTCAGATGGTAGCACTCTTACACGTGTTCAGTGCCCGATTTAAAATAAAAATTGTGACTTATTTATTAACTGGTGCATACTGTTGTACATGAAACCGGCTGCACTGCGATGTGTTCACACCTGTGCTGAGGCCCCTGGGCGAGTCTCAGGCGGCTGTCCCTCCCTTTCCATCCTCCTCCCTGGTCTGTTACCTTCCTCTACTCCCTGTTCTCACTTCTGTTTCCATGAGCTTTCCTGCCCCGCTTTTTAAGTTCCAGTTACTCCACAGCTTCCACGTGTGAGAGAAAACATTTGACTCTGGCTTTTTGCAGCTGCACGATTTTGATATTTCTTCTATAGCAAGCCAGTACCACAGGAAGAGAAGGCAAAAGAATAAGTTTGTCTGTGGAAGGTGGGGTGGCCTCAGAAAGGACTTTAAAAAATAATTAAGAAAAAACAGAGAAGATAATAGCATTCATGATAGTTCTGTTTTTGTGTTTTTAGTTGAACCCAGGAGTGCCTAACCACTGAGCCACATCCCCAGACCTCTTTGTTGTTGTTGTTTTATTTTGAGAGAGGGTCTCTCTAAATCGCTGAGCCTGGTTTTGAACACATATTCCTCCTGCCTCTGCCTCCAGAGTCACTGAGATTACAGGCTTGTGCCACCGCACCTGGCTCATGGCAGTATTTTCCAAGTCACAGAAGCATGAGAGGCACCCCATACTAAGGGATTATTGTCCTGCTCGTTTAGAACATATGCTGTCGGGGAATGTAAGATGGCAGGGTAGGAAGAGGAGTTAGAGCTCTTTTGAAGCATCCGATTTTGCAGAACAGCAGAGGCAAGGTTTTGAAAGTAATTAATAACAAGTTCCTAAGTCAAACTTACATATAAAACACAAATTTTCCAGTTCCCTTCAATATCTTCTGCAGTACAAAATATAGCTGGTATTTGTGACAAATTAACACATGTTGTTCTTCAGCAGAATTAAAGACCACCTTTAAAGGTACTCAGTTTTGTTATTTTAAGTACATATGATAACATAAACCATGCTCAGAAGCATTTCCTAGACCTTTGGAATAATCTGACCCATTACTCATATTACAAAAATATTTATTTAGAATATATTACATGATATATAAATTATATTAATTATATATTTTATAAATCACATAAATTTATTTTTAGAAAATTTATATACATGGATGTTCTCATAATGAGAATGCATTCTCTATACATTAGCAATTTAAAAATTCTCTAATGTCCTAGACTATCGATTTTATTTTTTCATGCAAACATTGTATTTATTTCATGAAAGTAAATTTTAAATTCTGTTGTTGAACATTCTGTGGTAAAAAATGCCTGCAAATTTAGGAACTTAAAGAAAACCAGAGGTTTCTTATTTTAAGCAGTTTTAGAAGCTGAGGATCCTGGATGTAGATCATCTGAGTGGATCTGACTGGGAATCTCCCAGAGGCTGTTGTCAAACTGTGGCTCTGACTTGCAGACTAACCCCTTAGAGCTCTCTGGACGAATTTCTGTCGCCAAACTCAATTACATGGCTATTGTCATTCAGGTCTCTCAGTGGGCTGCAGATCCCCTGGATGATCCCAGAGAGAACCAGAGAGAGGCACAGTCTACATATAACCCCATCTTAGGAGTGGCATGCTATTATATCCACCATTTCTGTGTAATAAAAGTAAACCACTAATCCAGCCCATAGGAAAAGCATAGAGAAATTAAGCTCTATTTTGGGGGATGAAATGATTGATATATTAAAACCCATCAATGGAAATGTCTTGTCTTCAACTCAGTTAATTTCTAGAAATAGGATGAAATCAGTGTGGTTAGGGTGCTTTGGTTTCATAGAGTTCAGAATGTACACGGATATCTATGCTGTTTAAAATTAGTGCAGTGGCAATGCACGACCTTCGTAATTAGCAACATCTGAGTTCAAATCTATCCTCTTACACTTATTAGATGTAACCATGGAGAAGTGTGTTTATACTTTTAAAGCACAGTAATAGTGACTATCACTGAAATTTTTTCAATAAGTGTTATGTATAATATGCTTACCTGTAAAGTTTTCTCAACTTAAGAATATCTCCCTATAAGTTCATTATGAGGACACTAATGAAACAAATAATAAAGGATTTGTTACGATGCCAAGAGTTTACTTCAGCAACAGATCTTGTTTGCACATACAGAAGTGAAATGGAAGTGTGTGAGAGGCTCAAGCTGGCACGAAGACCAAGAGGCACAGTTGGGCAGGAACGGGCCATATGCCTCTGTACACCTGGAGGCTGCAGCTGCACTGTCATCACCCTCTTATGCCACTGAGTGCCTGATTAGTGAAAGACAGATGGTGTCTCTCCTCCTTCCTGGTGTTTTTCTGTCCTAGGTTTGGTTGACAGTTATTTCCTATTAATCTTCTGCCAGCTATAAATATGAGGAGGTTGCATGTAAATTCATCTCTGCACAAGGACTTGCTCTTTGGCATTTGCATACTTTTCCTTTATTAGTGTCGGCTCATTTCGTTAATTCCAGTACCATGCCTTGCATCCCTTCCTGAGCCATTCTTATGAGAAGTGACAATCAGCCATTTAGTTATAAATGCAGTTTATAAAATAGAAGAAGACACTGTTTAGTTCCTTAGTATCAGTTCATACTACATTATTAAGCATTCTTCCCAATCTTTTGATTCCAATCTATAAAATTCTCAAAGTTCTTTCATGGAACTAACCTAATCAAATATCCTTTTACAAATTACCGAAACAGCATAAATACCTGGGACTCGGAAAAACACTATTTTTTATCTGAAAAATTTCCAATGAAGTTTTAGACAAAGTCAGAAACCGACTGAATCTCAGTCTTGTTTTCAGTTGATAGTAGAGTGACAGAAATAAGGGAACTTATATTGAATGGACAACCTTAAAGATATTTTCTACAAGCTAAGAGACTAAAACAAAGCACACTAAACCAGATATCCATTATTCCCAAAGATGCAGAACAACACATGGCATTGATAATTGTAGTATCAATCATCCTTCTGCTACTTTGAGCTGATATTCAGGTATGTTTCTTCTGGTTCAAGTTGTCCCAAATAGCAAAAATTATATAATTCTTCTCATTTTTCTACTAACTGCTGCTTGTGCTATGTAGGTAATCTGCTATAGTGTTTTAAAATATAATCAATCATTACTAAATGCTTACTTACCAGTAAACAAAATGCAAGCAATACAATAAGGAGGACCAAACACTTAGGGACCAATTACAGAAACTCCCTATTGACCTGGTTCAGAATAGTCACACAATAAATTCAATGCTAGAATCATTATGTTATTATTATTTTTGTTGTTAATAGCAAAATAAAAATGTTTCCATCTCAAGGAGTTATATTCTACAGTTACAAAACATAATCAAATAAGGCAATAACATAACAATAATTAAAGAAAAAAACAGTACAAACTTTTCATGAGGGTCAACATTACTTGTGAAATATAAATGAAAGGGGATGTGACTTTAGAAAAAATTTAGAACTGAGACACCTCCAGGCAATAACAGTGCTCATGCAAGTTCAGATGGAAGAGTGCAGACCAACTTCAAGAACAGTTATCCCTGCAGGATCAGTGTTAGGAAGCTGTGTGTCAATCTCTGTCTGATCCTGTCCTAGGTGCAGGAAGCTAAGAACAGATAAGCCAAGACTTTGCCCTTAAAAACTTCAGTCTAATAAATAAAATAATTTCTGATGGTCACACACAGCCTGGGAAGAAGTTAAAACAGGTGACATGTCAGAAAGAAGAGAAGTCAGAAGCAGGCTTTGAGAGGTCTTGAATACCAGAAGCATCAGGCAGGCATATAGAGTTGTCTATAAGTCTAATAGATATTTTTAATTCGATGGGTTTAGATTATGGTTTTCTCTATTTTTTTCTAATTACAATGGGTTCATACATTAAACTTATTAACCAAGTGAAGTTATTTATTATTTTCCTAAGTATTCATGGGCAACTATTACAGCTATTATATGTTAATCATAAAACAACTACATGGCTCTGGAATAGCTTACATACTAAATAAGGAGGTAAGTGAGTTCACAAAAAAAGTTGACAAATGTAATTTGAAAACTTGCAATGCAGCAGAGGACCTGAGGGTGAGTTAAAGCATAGCTTCAGGGAAAATACAGTCCTGCAGTTTCAAAGTGTTCAACACGCCTAGTGGGGCATGCAGGAAGACACAAGGCTTGCTTCATTTGGGATTTGGTCTACCTTACCACTTGATGTCTAATAGCACACCTGAAATGTTCCAAAAACACTCGTTTAATGAATGAATGAAATCAACAACACCCATACAAAAAACAGGTTGAACTCTGAGGAGACTACGTTTGACTCAGCGGGGTCTCTTGGAGACTCCTGTGAGGGGCATGGATCACCTTATGATGGCAGGAAGGTCGCAATGACTACAACACAGAATATGCAGTGGGCTGAACTCAAGAAGGGAGGCTGTGAGGCTAACAGTACTTGAAAAGCGTTCCAACTCTGCACCTTCTGAAAACGTGGGGAGTCATCAGGCAATAATGCTGACATTGTGAGACAATTCAACTGCTGCAAACCACCAAACTGTTGGGAGTTAAATGTGGTTCTCCCTGGTGACCTGTCACTTCCATGAAATGGCACTGGTGAGGACAGCCGGTCAGGGTGGGAGACAGAATGGCAATCAATCAGCCTAGGGCTCTAGGGCTCGAGAAGAAGGACGATTTTTATTTGATTGTACAGAAAGTAATTAAACCCTTCTCAGTAGGAGAGTATCTTCCAGGGGACAAATAATCCAATAATGTACATAGTCCAGGAGCTTTGCCTGAAATATACTGTTAATATAATTTCCAAATAGTATTTGCTTTTTTAAAGTGTTCTTTTTTATTTGGATTACTCAAGTGTCTTTTTGGCTTTTTTTCTAGATTGTGAGCATTTAGTCTCTTATTCACATTTCCCCCCCCTTCTTTTCAGACAAAATCCACCTGTGTGGATTCCACAAAGAGGAGTGAGCATACAAATGTATTCTGTAGACCATCTCTGGATTAGGGGGTGTGTGTGTCCGCTGGTGTGTGGTTACTGAGGAGGAACAAACCAAGTACCTTAAACTGGCAACACTGAGTACCTAGAGATATAACTCAGAGTTACACTGAGAGTATAAAACATATTAGTTCTTGGAAAATCCATAAGGAATGTTGATACTTAGTTGTCCGTGTTTTTTATACACTATTCTAATGTTATAAAAAAAGGTTCATGTGAATGTTATAAAAATCTTTATTTCAAATTTGCACCCATCTTTATTTTCTCATAGTAAAGTCGCAAAATGAAATGTGTTACTTAAGAGTTAAATAACTGATTTTTTTATTGGACACCATTTTGCAGAACAAACCTTTTCCCTGCCCTCTACTTTTGTATTTACATTTTTGTTCGTGCACCGTAGTTTTACATCATTGTGGAGTTAACCTGACAAACTCATGAATGCCTGTAACGATTGTATCTTTTTGGACTCCCAGCACTACTCCTTTCCTCTCTCACCCCTCCTCTGAGCCCCCAGCTCGATTCTCCCGGAATTGGTTCCTCACAGTTCCACATAAAGGTGGAGACCACTGACGTGTTCCTACGTGCACCTCACGTCGATTCCATCCCACGGTTCCTCCACCCTTTTCCTCTTTTCCACTGTTCTCTCTTCTATTTCATGAGATCCCTCTTTTTAAAAAAAAAAAAATTACTTATTTCTTTATAATTTCTACACATCAAAGAAAACATTCAACCCTTAATTTTCTGAGTCTGGCTTACTTGATTAGCATAATTTTCTTCAATTTCATCCATTTACCAGTAAATTACATACCTTTATACTTCTTAAGGGCTACATGAAACTCCATTGTGTATGAATACCACATTTTCTTTATCCATTCATCTGTTGTAGAACAACTCAGTCCCATAGCTTATCTATTGTGAGTTTTGTTGGTCTGAACTTTGGTATACATGTGTCACTACAGGGTGCTGACATCTGTTCTTCCTGGGTCCATGCCTAGTCTTTGGAGGATTCTCCATGCCACTTTCCGTAGTGGTTGTTTTAATTCACAGTCCTACTGACAAGGCAGGGGTGCATCTTTGTCCCTCGTTCTTGCCTCCAATGATTGTGATTTGCATTCTTTTTTTTTTATTTCTTACATACATGACAATAGTGGAATGCATTACACTCATAATTATCCATTCACAGCACAATTTTTCGTAACTCTGTAGATAGAGGATGTGATTTGTATTCTTGACGGCTGCCTAACTCACTCGCAGTGTACATTTACATTTTCCTGTTTGCCAAGGATGTTGAGCATTTTTTCATATATTTGGCCACCATTTACACGTCCTCTTCTGAGAAACGTTTGTTTAGTTCATCTCTCCACTCATTGATTGGGTTGTTTGTGGTTTTGCTGTGAAGATTTTTGAGTTCTCCATGTGGCCTGAATATTAACATCCCTTTTGAATAGGAGCTGGGAAAGTTTTTCTTCCGTTGTTTTAGTCGGCTTTTTCTCTGCTGTGACCAAAAGACTTAACAAGAGCACTTGTGGGGAGGAGAAGTTGATCTGGAGGCTCATGGTCTCAGGAGGTCGCAGTCCCTAGAAGGCCAACTCCATCCCTCGGGGGCTGAGGTGAAGCAGGACGTGATGGAAGGAGGATGTGGGAAAGGAAAGCATCCGGGAACATAGCTCCAGGAAGGAGAGAGAGAGAGAGAGAGAGAGAGACAGAGAGAGAGACAGAGAGAGAGAGAGAGACAGAGAGAGACAGAGAGAGAGACAGAGAGAGAGAGAGAGAGAAACAGAGAGAGAGAGAGAGAGACAGAGAGAGAGAGAGAGAGATCTTCATCACAACAAAGTACACACCTGATAGGCACACCCCAATGACCCCCCTCCTCCAGCCACGCCTTACCTGCTTTCAGTTATCACCCATTTAATCCCTATCCGGTTATCAATTCAGTGATTGAGTTAAGGCTCTCATAACCCCATCATGTCACCTCTAAATCTTCTTGCAGGGTCTCACCCAGGAGCCTCTGGCGGACACCATATATCTAAACCATAATGCCTGGTGTGTAGGGTCTCTCTTTATACTTGTTTCTTTTGCTGTGCAAAGTGTTAAATTTGAAGCCACCCCACTTATTGATTCTTGGTTTTATTTCTTGAGCTTTAGGAGCCTTATTAAGGAAATCAAGATCTTGTAGTGTTGAGCCTGTGCTTTCTTCTAGCAGTTGCAGTGCTCCTGGTCTACTTCCTGAGTCATGTGTTCATTTGGAACTGACTTCCGTGAGGAAGAAAGATAGGGAACTGACTTTATTCTTCTACGTATGGACATTTGTTCCCAGCACCATTGGTCAAAAAGGTTACCTTTTCTCTAATGTTTGTGGCACCTTTGTCAAGGATCAGGTGGCTGTGTCTGTGTGAATTTGTGTCTGGATCTCCTATACTGTACCATTGTTTTCATGTCTGTTTCTATCCTAATACTGTGAGATATTGGTTCCTCCAGGTTTTCAGTACAATTTGAGATCAGGGGTGGTGATGCCTCCAGCATCATTCTTGCTTGGTGTTTTATGGCTGCTCCAAGCCTTTTCTTTTGCCAATGAACTTTGGGACTATCATTTTTGTTTTTTAAGTTCTTTGAAGAATATGAGTGGTATTTTTGATGGGGATTGTATTTAATTTCTATATTGCATTTGGTAAATAACTGAATTTTCAAATTTGTGCGTAAGGTAACTGTGCCTTCAATTTGTCAATCGCCTCTTTCAAACTGTTCATGTGATGATATCTGAGCACCTAACATGTCCATATAGTTTCTAACAATAAAGTTATAGAAGAGTAGAAATACTCTAAATAGTTTCAACTATGAAAATAAAATGAACTTCTAGTTTATTCTAAAAATAATAGTGAGCAATGCTAAGTGTGGCTGAAGGAGATCTTTTGGCATGGTCCTGGCACAGAGGACTGTGGGCTGGTCCACAGGAACATCATGCTGCCAGTGGGTGGCACTGAAATAGTCAAAGTTTGGTTCTCCTTTCTCATGCAACAGGCGATTTTTTTTTTCAGTTGCCTTTACTTCTAATCATTCTAAATCTTCAGGTTAGCTGCCATTTTTTTTCCCACGGAATCCTTGCAACCCATTATTTGCTAACTAAAATGCTTATTACATAACCTGGAAGAGACAAGTATTCAACAGGCTCATTCCATTGCAGATGATTTATTAAATCTGTTCCAATCACAAGGTATTCTTAAAGCCTAGCTGTACTTATAGGACTTTAAGGCTAATTAATTTTTCCTCTCACTTATTTAGTTCAATTTAGTGTTATTTCCATTTACTCAGAGAAAGAGAAAAATCTAGTGAACTCTTACTTTTCACTTGATATTGGGGGGCCTCCAGCAGGCCAGTGAATCATGTTCTTCTTCAGCTTGTTCATAATAAATTAAGAAATGCAACAAAGACTCCCATATCATGGCCAACACATTAGCTTTATGACTTACAGAGGCCTTGCCGGAGATTGTGGTTCAGTGGTTTGGCAGAGGAAGGACTGCCAACTGAACCATCAAATGAGGCAGTTATTCTGTGATAAAGAGCTATCAGGGAAGGTTCTAGCATCCTGGAGGAAAGAGAAGACAGTCCCTGAGTGGATGCCTGTGTGTGTTCTTTCTCTTCCATGGCCCCTGGATAAGGAGGGGAGGGCAGGTTGGCTCTGTACTAAAGAAGCTCCCAGCAGCACTGGGACAAAGCATCCCAGACCAAGGTGAAAGATGAAGAGGGCCCTTTTCCTTCCTGGAAGCAGCTCACAGCCCATAAGCAGTGCAGCCAGGAAAGGAAGGGACTGCTTCTGCCCCAGAAAGTGGGCTGGAATTGCCCGAGAGGAGACTGCCATTGCCTGCTTGTATTTTTAGTGGTTCTACATTTAGTCAGGAAGGATGAGGGAATCTCACAAGGGAGAAGCTATTTTAGGCAAGCAAATATTGTAGAGTAATTGCCACCCAAATTCCATCCCTGTGTAACCTATTTTGTCCCACCATGAGATGTGAAGAATCTATAAAAAATTAAATATTGTATATAATTATATAAGATAAAATAATAGTATAACATGTTGTTTGATTATAACATAATGTTAATATAATAATATGCATGTGGTCTAGATTATGGTTTCTGAACTATTTTAATGCGCTTGTTTTGATTTCATTGAAATATTCACAGAATTAAAGCTCGGGACTGAATGGATTAATGCCTGCCCTCCAATTCCTTCTACTCTATGGGTCAACACACAATATATTTATAATGTCAGTAGTTGACATTTATTGAGTGCTGTGTGCTAAAAAATTTATTTAGCTAATATATCTTATCTCTTGTAGTCTTCTAATAACCACACCCAATAGCTATCATCATCATCCTCATAGCACAGATGGATGTGCCTAGGTTGAAATAGACTATTTTGCTGGAGGACATTACGCAGACATTAGGTGTTACACTTCAGAAAAGAATCCATGCGGTCCAGAGGATGAACATGATCATTTTTCAGTCTTGGTGACAAGTATGACTAGGTTTGGTCCACATTCCCTATGTGCCTCCTATAACCAAGCCCCATTGACAGTTTTGGTCGACATTCTGTAAGCTTTCCAATGAGTGCCTTGAAACTGTACCTGGAAAGGAAAACCTCTCACTTATTTATTATTCTTGCTTAGTTAACATTAAGTCTTATATCACTGGTGAAACACAAGATGAATTCCATCTTAACTATGTCAACCCACACTGAAATAGGAAGGAAGGGGCCTTGCCTCCTGCTTCCTGTGTATGCCCAGTGTTGGGCCAGACTGGGTCATGGCATGCTGTCAACTGGACATGGATGACATGGACGAGGAGGGATGGCCCAGCCAGTTCCTGCTCTGGTCTCCCATGGGTACCCCAGCCCTGTGCTCCATCCTCACTCCACCCCTGTGCGGCCCAGGTCACCTCTCCCTGGCTTTTTGCAGGCTTTCTTCCCCCTTTTCTAGATCCTCTTTTGTTTTTCATCTTTGCACACTCCCCTCCCCTCCCCCCAGTTACACCTCCTGACCCCACCCACTCTTAGAGATGCTCCCGACATGTGACAACCTGCTCCCGACATGTGACAACCTGCTCCCTAGCAGTCTCTGCACACTGACCTGCAGGGCTGTCCCCGCTGCCCTCAGTAGGTGTTCACATAACACCGCCCCTCACAGAAGCCTTTGAGAGTTTCGAAGCAGGACTGTGTTATTTTTCTTGCATTCTCAACAACAAGCAAATTCTTGGCATAAAACTACTTTTACATAAAAGCTTTTATGAACTGTTATTAAACATGATTAAGAACAATTTTTTGAAAACCTTCTTCTGTTATTGTTTCTTTGTGCCAAAATCTTTTTATAGTACTCCTCTTACAATATGATGATTTGACATGAGGACTTTTATGCTTTTGATCAATAGCAATTATCCTCATTAATAATTCATTAATGTTTTGGTTTGAATGCAGTTTCATAATTGGCTTAGCTCATTGATTTTTTTTATCTGTTATATTCCTTAGACAGATAGACTGTCTGAGTGTTCCAGAACTCGTGACTTTTCTTTCAAGTACTTGTGCCCACCATCTGACTTATTTGAATCCCAGTTAACTCATCTGCAAATTAAAGATATAGATAGATTTTATCCTAATCTAATAGTCTAGCCTGAAATTGAAGTAGAGTACATTGCATACACATTATAAAAGCCATGCATGATATGAATTCATGCATACTTTCCTAGTGGTTTTTAACTGAATATTTGCACAAATATTCTGGTGAAATGTGCCAAAGTGACTCTGTTAAAAAAAAAAATAAAAAAAATAAAAAAATAAAAAACATTTAGTGGTTTACTGTCCATTTGTGTTTTCAGTTATGTTACTATGGTGAATCATTTTGTTTAAACAAAAATACAAATAAATTGTCAATAATTGATATTAGTAAAAGAGTCACAGTAATAGAATTTCTAATTTCTGTTGACTACAAGAACGATCCCTTGTTTCTTTTCCAGTGTTTGTAACTTTTTGGTGATAACTTGAGCTATAATTGCTGTATGTGAGAGAGATTTAAAAATTACAGAGAGCCAACTTTGGGGATATGTGAACAATTTCACTTTGCATGTTCTGATAATCTTCTGAAAATGGCGATTTTTTTGTTACGATGAGCTGCAGCATTACGGCTCACTAAGTGGCCTTATTTTAGATCCTATTATTAAATGCAGCATGGGAGATGGAATATGAAGTGGAGTTTGCATGATTTCTAACTGCCTTTTTGATAAAAGCAGCAGGGAGTTATTGAGCAATCCCGTTCTTAAAGTGTATGTTTGCAGGGAAAATAAGACTTCAATCCTGTCTCTCTGTAGGCAACTCTATAGTGGCAAGAGGAATATTTTATCTGTTTCCTCATTACAGGGTGTTTCTTTTTACAGTGTATAGATTTGCACTGTCTTGTAGGATAAGATGTCTCTTACATACAGTGCACAAAGGACCTGGTAGCAGGGCTTCAGTCTCCTTGGGCCCTTATTTATTTATTTTTTTCCAAGATCACAATTCCCTCTTTGTCATTCTGTGAATGGTGCTGATAATAATACTTCAATATTTTAATATCCTTATGATTATTTAAATTTTAAATAAGGATATACATCAAATTGAATCTTAGCAAGCATTTTAAGTACTATTGTCTAATCACTAACTTAGTTGTCATTGACTCATTTATCATCATTATTTATTTTAATATGCTTAGTTTGCATCATCAAGTGTATTGGCTAGACTTTAACATTTTGAATAATATTATGAATCCTGCAACATTCACAGACCTTTCTTTTAGGATTCTTAAGGAGCACTGATGGGTAACGAAATGTGTATTGTTCAGGAATGAGGGAGGGCGTGAAATAGGACTGCCTGTCGCTCCTTCCTCTGTGAAAGGGCCAAATGGATGCAAGTCTCTGGTCAGAAGCAGCAGTTCTTCCTCCCAAAGATCTATCTGCTAGCTCTGCTTCTACTATCCTATCTTATTTTTTTTTCTTGTTTTAATGGTGATTTTCTGCAAAGATTAGAACATAGAGATTCATGCAGCAGAGAGCCATTTGCTAATAACACACATTTAACCACTGTAATTGTCTTTGCATATATTTTCCATCTCTTCTGTCCCTCCTGGTCATATTTCATTCCACCTTTTGCCGGAGATTCTGGGTGAATGTGTGTCTGTCCATTTGTGGTTCACAAATACTTCTGCATATGTGTATGTCTATAAAGAAGATATATTGTTACTGGTCCTTACACAGTAACATATCATTTCCTGGGATTTTTAAAGTATGCTTTTTATTCACTCAACATTATGTACTTAAAGTTAGTTTATTTTGATACAAGTACATTTTATTTATTTATTTTAGTGAATCCACTATTTGACCATACTAAATTTATTTTATTTTCTATTCTTTGATGGGAGAGTGTTTGGATTACTTTTACATACTTGCTTCTAAAAATGACTCTGATTAGAGATTGTGTAGCTGGAAAATGCTTTATTTTAATATGCTTAGTTTGATCTAACATCCTCACCTTCTGCTTCTATGACATTTAAGCTTTATTTTCAGCAAAAATTTTATCTTCACAATGTAGCATCTTGCATATGAATAAATAAGTAAATGAATAAAACCTTACTGGGGGGTAGATAGTAACATTTCTGAACCAAATTGTAAAGTGTTTCACTCTGTGAATGCAAAGATTTTTTTTTAAAAGAGAGAAAGAGAGAGAAGAGAGAGAGAGAGAGAGACAGAGAGATAATTTTTTAAATATTTATTTTTTAGTTTCCAGTGGACACAACATCTTTTTTATTTTATTTTATGTGGTGCTGAGAATCAAACCCAGCGCCCTGAGCATGCCAGGCGAGCACATTACTGCTTGAGCCACATCCCCAGCCCAGATTTTTTTTTTTAAGTGATCTCTCTTCTTGCTTCATAAATGAATAAAAAGGAGTAAATTTTTTGAAGTGTAATGGACCAACCTGCACTCCAGCTAATGAGAACTTCTACACAGCATTCCAGAACTGCAGAGACTCAAGGCCCCTCTCCACATATGACTCTTTAAATGGTCGCTTCACTGTACTCGGTTTACCTGTGGAAAGGACAAGCAGCTTCTTCTAAGGTTAATATTCTTCCCAGAGAGTAATTATTTGCTCATCTAAACATGATAGGAATTTTGATGTCTGAGAAAGCTAAATAATGTTTAACACCTCCAAAATTACTGTTTTAAGCTATAAAATTTAAAGGTTTAAAATATAGATAAATGATTTTAAAATTGAGTGTTTTTGAAAACTTCAAAATAATCATTAGCTCTCCATATCTTTGAGTTTTACACCATGGATTCAACAAACTAATGAATAAAAATATTTGAAAAAAAATTGTATTCAATATGTGCAGATTTTTGCCATTATTCCCCAAAAAACACAATATAACAACTGTTTCCATAGCATTTGTACTGATTTCAGTAAAATAATTAATGTAGAGAAGATTCAACACATGTGAGAGGAGATGTGTAGTTGTATGCAAATATGCACATAAAATGTACATTTTATGTAAGTAGCTATTCAAGTTTCTGTGAAGGGTCCTGGAACAATTTTTTCACAGATATCAAATATTTTTGAATACACAATCAATTAAATATCACCTTTAACCATTTTACTTTTCATTTGTGCATGTTTTCTCTCTCAAAATATACAGAACACTGAAGAGTGTCCATAACAGTTATGTATTTATGCCATTGTTACATATAGCTTGTATTTATACCTATAAAACCACAAACATTGATGATAGTTAGTTTTGCATGTTGACTGGGCTAACCTAGACCATGTTCCCATTTGTTGGTCCACAAGTCCTGATGCTGTCACAAAGGCATTTCTTGTATGTAATCAGCCTTCAAATCCGTAATGTTAGAAAAGGTAATTACCCTCCAGAATGTGATAGGTCTCATCCAAGAGGTTAGTGGGCTTAAGAGAAAACACTGAGGTTTCCTGATGCAATTCCAGGAAGCAATTCTGTCTTAAGATTCTGACCTAGAAAGTCGTCCTGAGGGTCCTGTGTGTCTCCAACGCAGGACTGTTCCACGACCCTTCCCCACATCTCCATATTTTTAGCCTGCTGGTCTGCTCCTCAAGGAGGTGATTCCTCTGTCCCAATATCCCATTGCTTCTGATTCTTTGGAGAAATCTGGCCGACATACCGATGATACATTTAAACACCTGCTTTATAAATGGGGTAAAACTGTTAAGAGTAAAGATATTAAGTGAATATAATTTCACTGAAAAATCTAAAGTACAGTGACTTTGTAGCATCACTTTCTAATTAACAAAATTTTGCTCTCTATTTTATTAATCCTTTTTGTTTCTGTATGTTTTCATTCCCCCCCACACACACACACATGATGATATTGAACTGGATTAAATAAAGAAAATGCATAAGAATTAAATTGCCTTCTGAATACATTTTATTTAGTTTGGTAAGATGTGAAATTCTTTAGGAAGTCACCCCAAATATATAAGGCTTCTTTGATTATTGGACTGATCTCAACTGAAGTTATGTGATGTTATCGTCTGTATTTTACCCATGCTGATTCACAAGAGGCACTTTGGCAATAGTGTTTCAACGTATTAAAGCAATATCTGCTCTTACATAAAGAAGAAAATTAAAATAACCCAAACTGCAGATTAATTATTGTTCAGGGATTGCAATATGTATCCTTGACTTCTCCAACTTACTTGGAGTTAACATTATTTCACCTTCCCCGCAATGTGGGACTTTCTGCACCAGGCCCTTGTGTCTGTGTCCTGTTCTGTGTGCTCCGGTCATCATACGTGATGCAGTTGAATGTGCCAGAAGCCCCATAAAACACCGTGATTTTTGTGCTGTCTATATATGCTAAGTAAACTAAGAAAGGTAGTATTTTCATGTGCACTCACACATTCGCTCTTTTGTATACTTGAAGGGCCAGATTCATTATTGAAGTACAGAACGAAATGCAGTCAGTGTTTTCCCTCTCTTGACTATGATGTCACACTGTCTGTGGAATCTGACAATGTCTTAACTCCACCTTCAAACTGCAAGAATATTTTCAGCACCTACAGAAGTCGATGTTGATAATCATTTTTATTTACTTTCCTTTCAGTAAAGATGTCACTCAATTGTTTTCTGGCCTCCATTCATTAATAGGTTAGCTATCGTTTCTAAGACCTTCTTGAATATACATTTTTTTCCGTCAATTTTGAGAAAATTGTAGACCACATCCTGTCAAATATTCTTTTTTAGGATTTACTTTCTCCCTGGTGGCTCTCTGCTTCTCAGAATAATTCAGGCAGCTTTGTTTGTGATGAACTCTGTCCTATTTTTCAGCAGTAAATTGTTGGTTTCCATCAGACTTCTAAGGTCCTTTATAGTGGTTCTCTGGTCCTGCCTTCAGATGTAACGTCTTATAAATGTCTTTTTTTTCCCCGAGTTGTAAACTCTCCTCCAGTGTCTGCCTGACTTTGGTTGCTTCCTGATGCTTTCAATGGCCTCCATATTCTCTCTCTCTCTCTCTCTCTCTCTCTCTCTCTCTCTCTCTCTCTCTCTCTCTCTCTCTCTCTCTCTCTCCCTGCATAAGAGTTGGTCCTATAAGGCAGGCACCTGACTACTAGGGAAGTGGAAGGAAAACTCTTTCATTAGGCAGATCATTTTACCCCTTTGCACTTTTCTCAAAAGGTTTTCCCACTTACTTGACAACAAGTTCTGAAAATCATAAGGAAATCTGGTTGCTAACTGGCAAGCAAGAATCCCTTCTCCTAAGAAGATCCTAAGTATGCTTACCAATTTGCTCTCACTTGGTTACAGACTTATACCAAACTTATATCAAACTCCGAATCTTCTCTCAACCATTGAAATCATACTCATCAACCTATGATTACAAACTGAGATTATTTTCAGGCTGATTTTATAATATCCAATATGCACATACTTTCTAAAAATTTGCTCACATAAGTAAACATCCCAGGTGTGATCTCGAGGACCTTGGAACAGAGGAAGCCTGCCTCAGCCCCTCTTGTGGAACCCCATGGTCTCCAGGCTTCTGTCCAGACTCTGACTCCAATGGGCACAACGGAATCCCCTGCTCTTGACTGCAGCTACGGCCAGAATGTTTATGTCCTCCAAACTGCATATGCCCTGATCCCTCCATGGGATTTTTGTTGTTGTTGTTGTTGTTGTTAAATCTTAAAAATGACAACTAAATATTTACTTTTAAAATATTTACAGTAAGGGGGGATAGTAGAGGATAGGAAAGGTAGCAGAATACAACAGTCACTAATAGGGCATTATGTAAAAATGTGGATGTGTAACCGAGGTGATTCTGCAATCTTTATTTGGGGTAAAAATGGGAGTTCATAACCCACTTGATTCTAATGTATGAAATATGATATGCCAAGAGCTTTGTAATGTTGTGAACAACCAATAATAAAAAAAGGAAAAAAAATTAAAAATAAAAATAAATAAAAAATAAAATATTTACAGTACATTGGCATTAACTCTCACTTTCTCTATTCTAATGTTTCTTTGTTTTTTCCAAGCAATGCAATTCCCACTACCCCAATTTTCTATATGGCATTAGCATTCACTTTGCTAGGGAAAATGTGCTTGCTCACATGTACACTAATAGGTGCTTCCTGTACCTTAATAACTTACTCATTGGTCCATCTATTATGCAAATACTCATATGCCCATCTTTGCACGTTGGATTTCTTTAACTTGGAAATAATAGAATCGCACTTTGCTGTAAAGAAAATTGCATATGACAGTGTCAGTGACAATATGAGATAAACAGCTTGAGGTCAACTAAGGCTCCTTTCCTCCTGACCCCATTACCACGTGGTGCCTTTCTTTTGGGGATTTTCTTGCTTCTGGGTCTATTCTGAGCTGCCTTTGTCATTACTTGCATTGACCAAGAGAATATTTATATTAACAAATGTATTTTTAGGAAGCTGCAGGAAAGATGTTGTATGCCATAGACTAATTTTGACCTTCCTAATGTGGCCAGGTTAATTACTAGTTAATGAAAACCATTTATTTTGCCTACAATGAGCTTCTCACCAGGAGTTTTCCCACCTAATTAATAATGACATGTTGTATGAACCTCATCTGGCATTTTGCACCTAATTCAAGGCAATTTCAGAGATTAGTAATCCACAATACAATTGATTATGTCTCTGCCAACAATGATAACAAATTCTGGTGAAGAGTTTTGTGCAAATAAGCAGCACGTGGTGATTTCTCCAAGTAATTTCATTTTCCTCTTAAATAGTATGAATAAGTTAAGAATATTTCTTTGCCTCAAGATTTAATTTAAAACCCACCCTTGTTCAAAATTTAAACCCTGTTCTAGCTCACCCTTGTACTTCTCTCAGCATTTTAAATAATAATATTCAGTGACTGGTCTGTTTTCTAAACAGACCCAAGGCTACTTAAGAGCCTTATCACAAAGGAAATGTGAATATTGCCTATTTTTACCAACATGGGTTTGATGTATTTGTCCACGTTGGTCGCCTGGACCTGTAAAATGAATTTTCTCCTACTTATCTGTCATATTTGTGTCAGCTTTCCTCTTTCTTTGCATGTGATATAAGTTTACATAACAGATTACAACCACTTCATGCTGGTTCCCCCTCGGGGGCTCGTGGTTGTCTTACACACGCATTCCTGCTGCAGATCTGACTAGAGAGTTGCGTGACTCCCGGAGGGCACAGGTGTGAAAATGCTCACTCCCCTCCGGGTGGTTGTGGTTTCAGCGGGGCCTCAGTGACTTGCTCTTTCCCTGATCACTTTCTGCGAGCCTCTAGTGGTATCAGCTGGCATTGGCCCGCCTGCTGACCTTCACTGAGGCCAGCCCATTGCTGTAGAGCTGTGGATAATGCCTGACCCAGAGTATAAATTGCTCTGCAACGTTTCAAACTGTAGGACCCACTACAGGCCAATCACGAGGCCAGGTTTGAGGCTTGTTCCCATCCCATGAAGGCTCCTCTTGACCATTTCTTTTTCCTGTTCTCTCTAGTAACCTCTGGTTTCCTATTTAGCAATTGCTCTCATGGAGTAATTGGCTACCTGTTAATTGCTCACCCAAATGTCTCAGTTTCCTTTAAGAGCACCCTCTAGGCTCCAGTCACCCTCACTCTGCGGCAAATAAAGCCCGTTCTTCTGGATCAGACCCAGTCTTCTGTCTTTACCAGTCGCTGCTCCCACCGACAACACTTCCCTTCCAAGGCTCTGCCCTGGGCCTGGGACCCCCGCCCACTTGGCTGCCTCCGGGAAAGGATGCTGAGCAAACCGGTCAGTCGCTGACTTCTGCACCTTGTTCCTCTTAGCATGTGCTATGGTTTGGTGTGTGTGTGTGTGTGTGTGTGTGTGTGTGTGTGTGTGTGTGTGTGTTCGGTGCTGGGGATTGAAGCCAGAGGCTCCTGGATGGAAGGCCAGTGATCTACCTGAGCTACATGCATGCACAGTCTTTCAAGGGCATGATCTTGAAGAGGATGGTGGGACCCTGGTCTCTTCTGCTCTCTTTTTCATCCCTGGCCATGAGACCAACAGGCCCCTCCACCACACCCCCACGGTGTGATATCCTATGCCCCCACAGACCTATCGACCATAGAAGTCTCGAAACCTGTGAGCCAAAGGAGACCTTTTTTCTAATAAGCCCATTACCCCAGGTCTTATAGTAACAGCATGAAACTGTGAGCCAGGTGGGTGAAGAGCACCCCGAGGCCAGCGTGCTAACTCTCAGTGTGCGCTCTCACCTGATGCGCAGCGGTTGGCTGGATGACAAACAAAACCGGAATGGCTTCGTTTGTACCAGGAACGGTGCCTGCACCTTACAGAGCTGGGGGTCAGGTAGGAGACACTGATCACCTCCCCGTCCCCGGGGACAGCGTCAGCCCTCTCCTGGGTGCTGAGGAAAGAGGGCCCAGTGGTGTCAGAGTCCACAGTCATATGGAGGTGAGAAGATGGACAGGCCAAGTGCCACAGAGTGCGACTATTTTTACCTAGATTTTGCAGTCTCTTAAATAAATGTTTCTTCATTTGCCATAAACCTAGAGACTTTGAACAGTGGTGGCTGATTCATTTTCATTTCCTCTTTTGTCAGTTATACTTTTGCTTAGGAGAAGAGGTCTGGGGAACTCTACATGCCACCACCCTGGAAGGCATCACCTAGAAGAGTACTTTTAAGGTTAGGGACCCAAAAGAAAATTTCAATAGAAACTTTTGCTTTATTTTTCAAATATTCATGTCCATTAATTTTCTAGGTTCAGTTCAGCACAATATCTACATTTCTAGCAGCTTGATACCAAATATCATATTTGCATGAGTCCTTGACAAACCCTGTGTTGATGAAGCTACTGAATCTACTCCTATCATTAAAAATAAGAAAAACCACAATCTCAGGCAATAAAGGTGGCATGTTTTTTTTCAAGAATTTTGCTACTTATTCCAACTCTGATTCAGCAATGAATATGAATTTTTAATTAATTGATATAAATTCACCCTGAAATTGTGGGAGCAGATAATAGGCCTTTCTTTTCACTTTAAAAATTCCCTCAACTTCAGAGAAGCACAGAAAATTGTTTGGAGTGTGGGAAAAGAGATGGTTGTTTTACAGCTGCTAAAACTTCTGAGCCACAGTTTTACTGTATACAAATTATATCTCAAAATTCTCAACCTTAGGAATATAATCACCAGAAACTTTTCAGCTGTTTGAAGAAAAACAACTGGAAACACGTCCACATATAGGTGTAGGCAAAGACTTCCTGATTAGAGTCCTATAGCTCAGGAAATAACAGGAAGTCAGTCAATGGTACAGCAAGAATTCAAAAAGCTTTTGTATGGCAAAGGAAAGAAGGACCAGTGAAGAGACAGCCCACAGAATGAGAGGAAAACTTCCCATACTACTCTTTTGGCAGAGGATTAGTACCCAGAACATACAGAGAGCTAAAAAACACCCTCAACATTAAATCAGGCAAATAACCGAAATCGATATACAGTCAAATGAACTCAACAGATGTCTCTCAAAAGAAAAACGAATGGCGGACAAATAGATGAAAGAATGTCCAACATCTTTAGCCATTGGGGAAATGCTAATTAAAACGACCTGCGATTCCATCTCACTCCAGTTGGAATGACAATAATCAAGAACACAATTTCCCAGTAAATACAGGGCAAAGATACAGGGGAAAGAGGAACTCGTATACACTGTTGGTGAGAATGTCAACCTGGAGGTTCCTCAAAAAGCTCAAAATAGAACTACCATATGATCCCCCTATACCACACCTTGGTATTTATCCAAGAGAAATAAAGTCAGTTATAGATGTATACATACCTGTATTTGTTGCAACACAATTCACAATAGCTAAGTTGTGGAATCAGACTAAATGTGTGTGATCAGATGAATTAATAAAGAAAATTATACAGAGAGAGAGAGAGAGAGAGAGAGAGAGAGAGAGAGAGAGAGAGATATCAGAGTATTATTCAGTCATAAAGAATAATTAAATTATGTCATTTACAGACAAATGGGTAGAACTGGAGACCACAATTTGAGCACAGTAAATCAGATTCAGAGAGAACAATAGCATATGTTTATCTCACATGTGGAAACTGAGGGGAAAAAAAAAACAGTGGACAAAAGAGGCATAATGAAAGTAGAAGGGAGAGCATCAGGGAGAGAAGGGAACTGGGGAGGGAGTAGGGAGTGAGAGTCACTAGGTTTGTCTGTCTGTGCAGAGAGGCCACAATCTGACCCACCAGTCTGTTTGGTGAATACGAATCAACAAAAATTACCTACCTCATAAGCAGGAGAAATTACTTAAAACATAGATATTCTTAATTGTCAGGGGTGACTTACTGAAATCAGAAAAAAAGCAGATTTGATGGCACTTGTAAACCAAAAGCGCAGATCATGATAACCTGGGAGCTGGGTCCTTCTTTTCTACCTTACAACCTTATAACCTGGAAGCAGGACTTAACCATCAATACAGGTTGGGACAATGCAGCTTGGGAGATGGCAGTTACGGAGTAGTGAAATGAGTCTTGTTGATATCGTCAGCTCTGCTTTCTGATGCTCCCCTTTGGGTAAACAGCTAGTATGAGTGGAAAGCCACCATGCACCTGTCATTGTGTGAAACAACTTCTGACTGCGTCTAGGACAATCCTCACAAGAAACATTGCAGTCAGAGTCTATTATCATCCCCTGATAAAATGCGAAGATAATGTTGCTTAAGGAAGTTAGGTGATTTCCCCCAAATCATGAAGCTGATAAGTAATGGAGCTGGAAGGGAAAGTCAAGGTTGGATGACGCTAAAATGTAGGCATTCAACTATGACAGTATACCACCTCCCTTTAAGTTCTTCAGCAGCTCAAGTGTAGTGCACTGAAGTTCGTAAAGTGGATCGTGTCTGCATGAATCAGCTTGTATTTAATGGATTTTTAAATATAAAATGCATAGCAAGAGTATGTAGGTGGTACATTCTCCATCATCCATTTATCGCAATGATCCTGAGCTGCTTTCATAACACGGTTCCAGCTGTAGAGTGGTAGTTACCAATGCTGCTGTGTGAAGCTTAGGCCAATGATTCTCAATGTGGAAGGCTGACTAAGGCCTGAGGGGCCCCCAGAAAAAAAACTTTGAAGACACCTGGGTTTCTCAACTAGACCTATCACCCCAGGAGTTCATATATTAAAAAGCACTATAGGTTATTTACAAACACACAGAAGGTAATCTCTTGCCTAAATTGCTTATTTATATCCCCATACATGGTATCAGCATTGAAAAATGACCATTTTAATTCCACAGGGACCTCAGAGGCCTCTTGGATAGTTTCTACTAGGATATAGTGAGGCTGTTTTTAATTGGCCCTGGTATTTCTAAATATATTTCCTGGGAAATATCTTGTATGCCAGTTTGTCAATAGAGATGTACATTTATTATTTAGGAGTAGGAAAAAGAAAAATACATGTTATTTACCGTCTAATATGGGTTTTATTTATTTTGAATATCTCAAAGCTATTTAAAAATTTAAGGGTTACCTAAAAATTGAGTCCTTTAAGAAGAGGCTGTGAAGGTAGTTAGCTTTCTATCACTTACCGAACTGTAAAAATGAACTTCATTGTGCTTGAAGCAAATTCTAGGTATTTATTCATCTGCTATATGATCTAGATACACTTTACTTTAAACATCAAAGTTTCTGGAATATGGCACAATAATTATGCTCCCCTTGAAAGTACATCAAGGGGAAGCAATATCTTCAGAAAACACTGGAAATCTGCAGCCTTGTTCATAGAAGAAAGCAAAGTGGAGGGAAACCACAGTTGTTTTAACATGAAAGAGATGTTCCAAAAATCCAAGGGGAAAAGTTGGAAGATAAGAGTATCAGAGAAGATTAAATCTTAAGGGAAAGGAAATAGCCCACTGAAATGTTAAGGATATGATAGTGTCTGTCAGTTCATGGGCTCATATTTTGGATAACAGTGAAATAAATACGCAGTTTTACCATAATTTCAAGTTTCCATGGAAACAACCAAAACAAACTCATGGAGAATGTTCTGAGGTGTTGACTCTTTACCCATATGTATTGTCTCCATTCAATTGAACAAGAGGCAGCAAATCAACCAGTGCATAAGATATGTGCAAGATAGCGAACAGTCTTGTGGAGGAGCCATTAGCATTCCATATTTAGGAAGATGGCTGTGGTGTTGAAGAAAAAGGTACAGGTCTGAGGTCATCACTGAATTGGCTCAGCTAGTAATGTTTACTCTGAAGATCAACTTGTAAGAAGGGAACACTTGCCCATGACATATTTCAAGCAACTCATACTGATGTTTTCCACTTTTTCTTATGTGTTTAAATGTAATCTTTTTATTTCAAATGAATCTCAAATGCAAATTTAAAATTTGTGTTTAAAATGAATTAGTGTTCTGTTACTCAGCTTTTCATTCCTGTAACCAAAATACAATGCTCTGACAAGAGCATTGAGACAAGGAAAGATTTATTTTGGCTCTCATTTTCAGAAGATTCAGTCCATGGTTGGCTGGCCCAAGACGGAGACATCATGGCAGAAGAGTGTAGCAAAGGTACATGAGCTCAGCTCGTGGAGGCCAGGAAACAGACAAGAGGAGGTGCTGGAGAGAATATACGCCCTTCTAGGGCACACTCCCAGTTACCTGCTTCTTACAACTATGCCCCAGCTCTCAGTAGAACATTTCACCATCAATGGATTAATCCACTGATGACATTAGAGCCACATGACCCAATCATTGCCTAAAAGCATCATCTTGGAACCTGGTTGCACTGGAGACAGTGCTTCAAAATGAGAATTTGGAGGATGTTCCAGATCCAAACCATAATATGTTCTTTAATTTATAATTAAGAAAAATATATTACAGAGAAAATGTATTAAAATAAATACAGAAAAATTGCTTAGACATACATCGTACTTAGATTTTGTGTTTCTATACTCTTTAAATAGAAAGCCATCCAATGTATTGGGATCATTATCTTAATAGGTTACGAAGGATTAGGAAACATAAAATTAATATTGAAAAATAACAAGCTTATTTTGCTTTGTTCAATTTTGCACATCATAATCCTAAAAATCAATCTTGTAACAATTTGATCACAAAACTGGTCATCATAATTAAATCAATTTCATAAGAAAGAACATAATGAAACATAATTCATTTTAATCTTCCCCTATCCTATTTATTTATTCTTGGTCCTCTCCTTTAAAAAAGCAGAAGCTTCTAATTTAACCTTCTTGGTTTAGTATCTTGATGCACTGAGTGAAAATAGATGGAAGTTAGTCAAATTTCCTCTTAGATTTTTCTGATAAGCCCTCCTCTAACCTGCGAATTTTTCTGTTGACATTAATGCAGGCTGTCCAACCGAAAGCTATATTAAATTCTATATCTTCTTTTCACTGCATTTATTAATTTTACCTCTTTTCAGGTCATTAATCTCTCTTAAAATTGTTATTACTAAATTACTTCAATTGAAGTGATCCTTACTTTTCTCTATGATACTTCCTGAAGTTGTGAGACTGACATTCATTAGACTTACATCATTATCTATCTGGGAATAGTCTATCTTGGGAATCTGTTCTCTTAGCAACACACACACACATACACACACACACACACACACACTTGCAAGAAGAATCACATTCATATTTATACACATACAAAGTAACTCATGCTTTGCATTGAGTTATACAGAAATAGCATTAAGGAAAATGGGGAAATAACTTCCACTTAAATGACTACAATTACATTTAAGAAATAAAGGAGCAAAAAAAAAAAATGCAATGAATGCTGATACCAACATATATTTACAATAACTATAAGAAATTTCCATTAAAAGGAAGAAATGATTCAAATAATTTTATCCGGTACTCCTGTTTTTCCATTTTGTGCTGCTACAACAAATATCTGAGACTGGGTAATATATGAGTAGCTATAATTTATTTCTCATAGTTCTGGAGTCCAAAAGCTAGGGGGCAGTAGCACTGGTATCCGTGAAGCCTGCTCTCTCTGCTGGCCAGGGGGTCCCTTATTGCTGTAACTCCAGAGGAGAGGAACAGTGTGTTCTCACATGGTGGAAGGGATGGAAGGACAGAGGGAGATGGGACTGTGTCCTCACAGGGCAGAGAGTGGTGAAGAATAAACTATTGTCTCCACTCATACCTAAGAGCCATAATCCCACCCATGAGGGCAAAGCCCTCCTGATACCTCCCAAATCCTGCCCTATAATCCTGTTACACTGATGATTAAATTTCAACGTACAAATTTTGAAAGGGCCTCCACCATTCAAATCATAACTTCATGTAAGGTCTACTTAAGGTCTATTTTATAAAACTGGAAGGTTTTGTGCTACAATCTTCCATCTTATAAAAATTCTTTACATCTTCTCCATTTGTCTTAGAGACTTTGAGTCTTCAGAAACAAAGAAATGGGCCACCCATCTGCCCTGCTGGAAATTGATTTTGAATCTGTCGGTAATGCCAAACTTTTCTTACAGTCCCTTTTCTCCATTCTTCCCAACATTTTCCCATATTAATTATAATCATCAGCTTTCCAAAAAGAGGGCATGTAAAGGATAAATGTAGACTAAAAGTAAAGGGCAGGATGAATTAAGTCTCGTGATCATTTATTTTGGAAGGTTTCAAATCGTGTCACATCCAGGGGATGGGAGTGTGGAGCAGCCACTCTCAGGGGAGGAATCCCTTCCACTGGCTAAAGCTTTCATGTGGCATTGCCTATGGGCACAGAAATCTTGGGAGTGAGATTGTAAGACTTCGTAAACAAGATGCACATACTTCTCACCATAGGGAAAATCAGTTAATGGGGCTGCTTTAACATTAACTTCATGTCAAAAACATCATTAAGGAAAAGCTGCCTCAGCTGAGGAGCTTGATACCCTGATTACAGATGTCCCAAGAAAGATTCATGAAGAACTGCTAGAAGTTAATAAGTAAATGCCAAAGAGGCCAATAAGTAACAACCCCACATTTTATCAAAGAAGATGACAAATTTTTGATAGCATGAAAAAGTGGTTAGAATTCATGAGTCATTTTCTAAATCTAAATACTAATTCCTGTGCTCTATAAATTGACTACTAGATATATGATCAAACAAATAGGAACCATGTCTACTAAAAGTGACATATGAATCCAATGTTCACCAGCATAAAAATGGATAAATAAATACATTATATTTTATGTGATGGAATACTACACAGTAATTACTTTTAAAAATACACCTATAATCAACATTGTCTTCTAGCCATAATTGTAAACAAAAGTTAGGTAGAAAGAGTATATATTACAATCCATTTATGTACAGTATAAAGACAGTCAAAGTTATCTAAAGCACTGAGTCAGGAATTTACCACTAGTGTGTTGATAACCAGACAGGGCACAAATGAAGGCCTCCAGGGCTCTAGTAATGTTCTCAGTTTTTTTTTTTTTTTATTTTCTTGAAAAAAAAAATGGGTGTCTTGATTGAATGAAAATGGTTGGTTTATTTTTTAGTGCTGGGTATTGAATCCAGTATCTCTTTCTTGCTAAGCATGTACTTTCAACCCTGCTACATTTAATTTCGCATGAAAAATTCTTCAAGCTTCAAACCCATAATCTTTGTACATTTTATAATAAGATAAATAGTGATTGTTTTGAAAATATTTTGGGGAGAAAAGGATAAGAAAAGACATAATTTCAATAAAATGTAAGTGTTTGAGGTTAAGACTATGTTTCTTGTAGATATGTAAACTGTGTTTTCATGAAGTTCAGAACCTTTCAGTGGCCCTGTGTAGTTAGCATACTTGTATCATCATAATGATTAGATATCACAGGTACCTTCACATTGCCATACTGGTCTCAGACATTCTGGTTTTGTTTTTGTTTTTGTTTTAGAATAAGCCACCACTGTTTATATAGAGCTTTCTGGAGCAAGGAGGTCGGCCACCACCACTTGTGTTTTGGCAAAGACTCCAAGGCAGGAAGAAGAGTGGAGAACCTCATGGTGTGAGAAGTGAAGGCTTCTGTTGGGCCCTGGAAGGAGGTTGTTTCCAAATACTTTTTACATTCATTCCTACTTCAAAATTATGATACATAGTCAAATCAGAATTAAATTATGTTCAGGGATTGAATATTATAATATATGATTCTGTATCAATACATGTACTATCTACTATGTAGTTTAAATATTAATACATATATTAATATACATGAAAATTACTATATTAACATATAATACTCCATCATCAGTTTCTCACTTGTTGATAATTCTTTTTATATGTAATGAGTTTTCTGTATGCTATTATACCTTTTATGCTGTGGAACACTCTTTCAAACTTCAAGATTACTATAGAAAGGTCAATAATTGCTGAATTCCATTAATTGACAGGGAGTCTGTTCATTGGTTCTGTGTCTTCTAAGCAAAGCAATCCAATAATATATCAGGCTGTTTAAAATAGTCCTAGATTTTAGTATCAGACCCCCCAAAAGCAAGCCCAGATGACCTGTTTTTTTCCACCAAATAAGATGCAGGTCTTCCCCAGTAGGGGACATGGCTTATGACAGATGCCATGAATAGGATCCTCTGACCTCTGGGCAGCACCAGAGGCAGTTCCAGAAGTCTCCCCTTGATGGTCCACAATTCCTATGTCCTGACTGCTGCCTCTCTGGCTGTTTTCTTTCTCAGAGTCTCCTCACCGCTGCTTTACCATCATGGTCACTGCAGAAATTCTCCCATTTGGGGGCAGGGACTGCTTCTCGCCGTTCCTCTCTCAAGGCATTCTTACCTTTAGCAAGTGGGGGCAAACTCGCTTTGGATGAGCTACTCTTGAAACCTCTGGAGAAGAAAGGAGGCTGTGAAGTTGATCATTTGCTTGGCAAACTCACATTAAAGCAAAACAAGAGACTTTAACCTCACAGGTCTTGCCAATGAGGATAAATCTGTGATTTATTGTTTGTTTTTTTAAAAAAAAAAAACTGTAACTGATTTTTCATTATGATACCCACCTCTCTTTACCAAATCACAATAACTGAAGAATGGCAATACACTAGATCATTTCCTTTCTCATATGATAAGATTATACTAAGAGCATGTCTGTTTATCTAACAGAATAAACCATGGGGAATATATGCCCAAAACTTCACTCTGGGATCATCAATAAACTATTTATTCAAAAAGTGATGATTTACCCAACTGTTGTGATAGCCACTCAAGGAGCTTGTGATAACAGCAGAGAATTCCACTACATGCAATCTAGATTCGGGTCTTCAGAACTCATCCCTCCTGCTCCCTGTTATCTGCAGAGCTGTTATCTGCACCCTCCCTCTTCCCATGGTGCCGGCTTCATGTGTGTGCATCCTGTTCAGTGGGAGACATGCTCATGTGAGAGTTCATCCTGCTCATGTGAGAGACAATGCAAGAAAGTTTAGAAATGAAATAACTGGGTTATGAGATCTTTAACTTAATCACCAAATTGATTCCCTGATATGGATTAAGTGGATAGTAACCCTAAGCAGGCAGCATGAGGCTGGAGGAGGTACGTCCAAGGGAGCGTGCCGCTGAGGGAGGTATTTTGTCCTTGCTGAGGGCAACTCTCTCTTTGCTTCTCGGTGCAATGTCCTGAGCAATTCCTCCACCACATACTCTCTCATGATGTTCTGCCTCATCTGGAGACCCAGTGAACGAAGCCAGCCTTCTATGAACGGAGACCTCTGAAACCATGAGCCCCAGTTAAACTTTTCCTCTTCTAATTGTTCTTCTCAAGTCTTTTGGTCACAACAATAAAAAAGCTGATTAAAACGGTCTGTGTATAAACGTTTATAATAGCTTTATTTACTGTTTCCAGAACTTGTAAGTGACCAGGGTGTCCTTCAGTTATGAATGGACAAAGGGGTGAATCCAAACAGTGGAATAGCTGAATTTTCAATTCCTTAAAAGACATAGAGGAAACCTAAATGCATACTACTACATTTAAAAGAAGCCATGATGAAGAGTCTACATATTCTGCATGATTTCAATAATATGCCACTTTGGAAAAGGGAAAGCTGTGGAGACAGTAAAAATGTCAGTAGCTGAGAAACCAAGGGGTAGAGAGAGAAAAGGGGAGGGGAGGGGAGGGGAGGGGAGGGGAGGGGGGATAGTAGAGAATAGGACAGACATCAGAATACATCAGACACTAGAAAGGCAATCAATGGAAGGGAAACTGATGTGATACAGCAATTTGTATACGGGGTAAAAGGGGGAGTTCATAATCCACGTGAATCAAACCGTGTAATATGATGTATTAAGAACTATGTAATGTTATGAACGACCAATAAAAAAAAAAAATAAATTAAAAAAAAAAAATGTCAGTAGCCATGCAGCATTTGGAGTGAGAGAAGTGACATACGGGAAACAACAAGGATTTTAGGGAGAGATACTCTGCCCGATACTGTAACGGTAGACATCTGTCATGATATCCTTAAGAGTGTGCAGCATCAAGAGTGAATCCTAAGGTGATATGGATTTTGTCGATGATGATTATCATTGCAGGTTTATCAGAGCTAACAGATATAACATGTTTGGGAGAATTCTGATAATGAGGAGGCTGTCTATATATGGAAGCAGAGCTAAATGAGAACTCTGCCCAATTTTGTTGTGCATCTAAAATTGCTGTTATTAAAAAATAATCTTTACAATAAAGCAAAGAAAAAAGGAAAACAAAACATCCCCAGGTACTCTCACTTGTTCTGAAGTGCCCTCAGAGGCCATGTATCAAAGAGTTGGTTCCCAGCCTGTCACATTACTGGGGAGTGACCTTGAAGAAGACAGGGGCACCCTGGCCACTTCCTGTCTCTTTCATTTCGTAGTTGTCATGTGAGGAGCATCTTTCTCCTCCACGTGTTCCCCTCATCATGTTCTGCCCCATCACAGGCTCAGAAACCATGGCCCAAACAACCACGGACTGAAACCTCCGTAACACTGTTCTCCCCAAAATACGTATTCCTTAAGCGTTGATTTTTTAAGTCATTTTGTCACAGTGATGGGACTCTGACTAATGCACCAGGAGATTTTTTTACAGAGAAGCTGGGGTAGAGAACATTAGGTTCTATTTATAGATTTACTCAGCACACCTTCTCCCCCACTCTCTTCCTTCACCTCCCTTATCTCTTCCCATCTTGTCTTTCTCAATTCTTCTCAAGGTCTGGTTTTATCTTCATATTTTAAATGTACACATAATGTGATTTCACTCTTTAAAAAATCATACCATTGAATATGTGTGTGAGTATAAGATTGCAGAGGTACTTGGCACTGCAAAAGTAGAAATAAAGATATAGAAAAAAAATTGGGAAATTAAAGAAAGTTTTCCTCAGACTGTGGAGGGTTATAGTCAGGAATTCATGGAAATGCAGAAGCAGGAGAAAAGATGGTTCTCGACGTGTAGGTTCATCCATTCCACTTCTTTTCCGTGCACTTTGAAATTCTACAAGTATTGTTAGTCATTCTCTGCCACTTTTACTAAATGGCCCACCTGACCCAGTTTGGTGTAAGGAGTAAGGCAATTTTCATTGAAGTTGAAAGGGTCATCCCTGTTGGCCGTGTAGAGTGTATGGAAAGACAGCATCATCCAGAGAGTTGATAAATGGGGGAATGGTGTCCACTGATCTGTAAAGGACATGTAATTCAGTCTGCAAGACATTGCCTGACCTCTGACACTTTATTATTGCTTATGCTATAAATTTCACCACACAGGAGACTGCAACTAACCCACCACTAAAAATGCACAGATATGCATCACAATGACCATCTATTACAAAGCCCATGATATTTTTATTTGAATGCAACACAAGAGGAAATGTGCAGCTTCTAGTCCCAAGTTCAGAAAGCAACGCTGTATATTGTTCTCAATTTCACTTGTTCTGTGCATCTCTGAATAAGGATTTCTGCATAGTCAGGATTCACTGTAAGGATGTGTGGAGTTTTGCCTATAAATGATCCATTGATTTCCAACCTATGGAAAAATAGAAAAAGTGATACAAATTTTATTCATTAACATTCATTTAGTTCTTACTGAATATAGGAACAAGAGGGAAAAAAAGCAAATGCCATTTCAACAAATATTTGGCAGAGAAGAATTTTTAAGGGAACTGAGCACATTAGAATAAAGATGTGGATTTTAGGTACATCCCAGTGAAAGCAAGTGTGAGTCTCTGTGTTCAAGGTCATCCTGTCATGCACTTAGCCAAGGACACATTCTGGATTCTCTGTGTATATTTCATCCTAGATCTGCCTTAAAGAAGTACTGTAATCTTATTGGCTTGAAAGAATGGAAATGTATCCTCTCATGGTTCTGGAATCTGAAATCATGATGGCAGCGTGACCACCCTCCCTCTGGAGTCTCCTGTGGAGCATCCTTCCTTGTCTCTTCCAGTCACCTGGTGACTCCAGGTGTTCCTTGTCTTGTGACATCACTCCAATTTCTGCCTTTGTGTTCACATAGCCACCTTTTGTCTGTGTCTGTGTCTGTGTCGTATCTCCCGTCCTTACAAAGGCACCAGCCATAGAACCCACCTAACTCAGTATGACCTCATCTAATTACATCTTTGATATGGTTTAGATAATGAGATTTCCCCCCAAAAGCTCCTGTATGAATGCAGGAAATTCAGAGGTGAATTGTTCAGATGATGAGGAGGTGGGCTGCTGGGGTGTGCCCTGGAAGGGGGCACCTTCCCTGTGGTTGATTCTCCTCTCTCTCTCTGCTTCCTGGTTGCCTCGAGTGGGGCAGCACTTCTCCTTATGCCCTTCACCATGACCTTCTGCCTTGCGTTGGGTCCAGAGCCATGGAATCGGCTGACTATGGGCTGAATTTCTGAAGCTGTGAGCCAAGATAAACTTTAGGTTGTTTTTAATCAGGTATTTTGATCATAGCAATGAAAAGCTAACTAATCTTCAAATATCTCATTTCCAAACAAAATAAGCTTTACAAGTGTTAGGGATTAATATTCAATGTGTCTTTTTGGTAGACACAACCAATAACATCGTATTTTGTAATCTAAATAAAAGGTTAAAATCTTATTTCAGAATTATCAACAGTAAACCAAATAGGTAACAAAATGCCCAGAGTCATCAAACCTCTCTTTTGTCCAATTGTCCTGAATACTGCAGGCCAGGAGCTACAACTGCTATGAAATTCCAAATCTGAATTTGGAATTGAACTAAAATTTTGTTTAAAAACCGTAAAGCAACTGTAATGTTGAACATAGTAGCACGCTTTCCTAGCATGCAAAAATTAATCAGTAAAATATTTAACATAAAAAATTATTTTAGAAGATTTAAAAATATCATTTTCAGAATAAATACTGCCTATATCATATTTGTACTTAGGTTCTTATTTTAATCCAAAGGCACCAGATTAACTCCATTTTTGTAAGAAGTTATCTCTGCTTCTGTAAGGAGAAATAGTCTATTCCAGTTATAGTCAGATATTTCAATATATTTCTGTCAGTAAATTGTAGACAGAAAATGGGTGTAGACAATTGAAATAACACTATCTGACCAAGTTGATCTAATGATAGAAAAATTTGCCATAAAATGGCAAAATAGTCATTATTTTTAAATGCACATGGAACATTTACCAAGCTAGAACATATATTTCGGACCATAAAACAGGTACCAATAAGGTTAAAAGTATTCAAATAATAAAAATAAGTTCTATGGCACAATGGAACAAAAATGAAAGTCAATTCCAGGGAATCTGTGATGGATACTGTTAATAGAAGAGCCACAGATATTTAAGTGAATGCTATTTCCTCTCAGCGAGAGCCTTCCCTTTCATCTGTCAGAAAGATAGAATCGGTAATTGGTTGCCTTCATTTCCCTGGGATTGGAGATGAGTCACAAATGGGCTGTAGCTTCTACTAGAACTGGTTCATCTCTGTGTCTAATATCTGGCGGGAAAGATGTGTGGGTTTATTCTAAGAAGATGGTTGTCTTCAAATCCTTTGAGGCAGGGATGAGTCCTAACTTTTTTTTTTTTTTTTTTTGCCAGCCCAGGTCTCCAGACTCCCATCCTGTCCAGTACCGAGAGGCCCTGGATGTCTTCCTTGGGCTTCACAGAGTCCAATAGGTCAAAGCTGTCAAAGACTGCGATGATTGCCTTCTCCACTTGAGCCTGGTAACCACCAGGAGATGACCCTCCATCTGTGCCCAGCTGTGGCAAATTGCCCCAAAGAGGAAGATAGATACAGATCTCCATTTACCTAAGAAGATCTCTGATGTCATTAAAGGATTTTTGAGATTATTGAGGTTTTGTAAAACGTAGGCCTAATTTTCTCAGTCGTGATGGTTGTTATAGTGACTCATTGATTAACATACTAGCTGCTGCTCTTGTTCCCTTTCTTCTGAGTTTGTTGCTCAGAGTGTTCAACAACAATATAAAACATGAATGCTTTTTTATAAATAGTTAGAAAATCTAACCTTATTTAAAATATACCTTGAGTGTTCTTGATATCTTTAAAAATTAATATAAATGAAGTTCCATGGGGAGTTTTATTCCCAGTATTTAACATTCTAAGCAAACAACCCCAGTAGAAAAGACTGAAATACAACACAATGCCAGCTAGCAACCTCTAAGATGTTTTGTGAATCTGTCACAGCAGCTAGTGAGCTGTGACTCCTCAGAGATGCAGATAATCAAGACCCAGAAAGAAGTTAACTAGTGTTATTTTACAGGGGTGTTTTCCGATTGTGTGTGTGTGTGTGTGTGTGTGTGTGTGTGCACGTTGCTATTTGTCCCACAGGTCAGTATATCTTACGTCATTTAAATAATACAGCTTTCTCTTTGTGACATTCAATTCAAACATATACCACTTGTGATACTTTAGTTTCCCATCCTCAATCTGTTCATTTAGGGCAAATGGACCTAGTTAAGTATATTGACCATGTTAAAAATAAATGAGAGAGAAATGGTCCCACTTAATCTCTAAGGAATGTGGAGGCAAAGAGCTCTGAGGAGCGTATGTCTGAGTCTCCTCCAAGGATGCAGACATTCTGTCACCTGGGACAGGTAAACTTGTAACAAGGCTGGGGTCATCCAGAGAGCTGAGACAGCATGAAAGTTCCCCTCAAAATCCCACTGTGATTTTGTGATCAAGTCGGAAGATTTCAGACCAGTCACTCTGAGTTGCAAACATGTGTTTATTGATGGGATAGGAGAAGGAGAGAGTGGGTCCTCTCAGAGGAGAGAGGGGGCCCAGGGAGGTTTCCAGGTAGAGTTCTTGAGGCTTGACCGTCAGCAGAATGACATCAGACTTTGAAGTCCCCATTGCCATCACAACACTAGGTCACTTTGACCCATGTCGATGGGTTCTCATGGGGACCCATCCTTCCAGATATTATGGTTAGAGGGAATTATCCCTATCTCCCTGAGTTCCAGAGTCACCATACTCCCTACAACACACAGGCACACTTCAAGGTAACTTTATTGGACCTTCATTTCTTCTGAAGAAAACAGCTACTTGGCTGAAAAACGGTCATAACCTGTGAACTTATGCCAGGCAGGGATGCAGGGAAATTACTTTTTACAAGAGATAGCATGTGGGGATCAGCACAGTGGCCCCGATTATAGAACTGTTTTTTTTTAACCTCATGTTCCCAGGGCTCAAGTCTGTCCATCCTCTATCAAGCTTACTGATATAGCACAGTGAGAGTCAAAGCATCTAATCCATCCACTCACTTTAATAAAAACATAATTGTTAGCTATAAAGAATTACTTTTAAATAACTTAAAATCTTTTTGAATAATTTCATAGCTCTATTTAAGTATCAGCTCCTCAGCCATAATTTCATAACTTCCCCACTTAACCTGGCTCTCTGTGGTATCCCTCCACCTGACTTCACTTGTATTCATCTTGATTTCATCATTGATGTCATTTTAAATAAATGTGTTTCCTAATGAGCAGAAGTGCATGATCCCTTTGGAGTGTAGGTTTCATGAAGTCAAGAATACAGGTTTTACTGTTGGAGTTAGAGGGACTTGAACATAAAAGCAACCAAATATATATGTTCTGACTAGACTAATAAACTTCCTGAGCAATTTTTATATCATTTTTAAAAATTTGGTTAAAACAAGGGCAAATTGTAATTGGAACACAGTTTTGACTATTAGTTGACCATAACTTTGATATGTTTTAATTTAAAATTGTTATGATGCAGTATTTTGTTTCAAAAAAGTTTTAAACTTTATTGTGTATCTTTGAGATTTCCATATCTCTTTATAAAATAAATAATTGAGTCAAGCAGATTAACATACCCATCATCTCATATATGTATTGCCTTTATTCCTTCCTCTCCTCCTCCTCCTCCTTGTCCTTCTTCTTCTCCTTAATTCTATCTCTTAGGCAATGGCCAGGTTGTGGCTCAGGGCTGTAACCTCAGTCCTCATATCATCCACTGGGTCTCTAGATTGTGCATCCTCTGTAAACGCAGCTTTGCTCCCTTGGTCCACATGTTCCCGTTTCCACCACCACCTCCGACTCAGGCAGCCACTTCTATTTTCCCTCTCTAGGTACTCAAATTTTTAAAAATTCCACATGTAAGTGGTATCATTCAGTATTTGCCTTTAAGTATCTATTTTTGTTCACTTAGAATAGTGCTCTTCAGGTTCATCTGTGTTGCAAATGGCAGGGGCACTTCTTTTTTAAGTCCAGGTAATGTCCATTATCAATGCAATCCTGTATGGTATCCTCAGTTCTTTTATCCAGTGTCCGTGGGTGGACACCTCTGTTATTTCCACCTAGTGCTTGTGATAAATAATGCTGCCACACAGAGGGCAGAGCAGATGTCTTTATCAGGTGGTGATTTCAAGGAGCATGTCCCCAACTGATGTCACAGCAACCTAATCTGGAACCCTATAATGGTGACACAAATCTACATGCAGAAAGCAGGAGTGAGGTAGCAGATACGATGACCCAGGAAAGGCAGAACCACCAACAAGAGTGCACGGAAATAAGGGACTCCTGGGTGGCACCCGAGCTCAACTCCACTGGGCCCTCAGGGAAATGGTCTGAAGCAGGTCTCTGAATTCCCTACTGGAGTGGACAGGATCTTCAAGATTCCCCTCAAATGCCTCACCCCGTGTGTTGGAGGATACAGTCAGGTATTAACATGGACTACTGAACTGCAGCTCCGCTGTGGAAGAGGAAGTCCTCAGTCACGCAAGAAGGCAGCACTGATCCTCCGGGTGGCAATCAGGATGCACCTGGGGATCGTCCACCAGAGCTGCTGAGGAGTAGCGTTTGGCCCAGGATGTCCCAACAGCAGCGCCTGGTTGTCTGCATGTTCAGCCTTCACACAGAGGCTGTGCGTTACCTGGGCTGCCCAGTTCTGGATCAGCCTGCTGATGTCCTGTTTAGAGAATTCACACAGGTCCTCAGAAGCCCCTGTTTTGAAAATACTGACATGTAGCCCCCTTGGCTCTGCTCGTGGCAGATGAAAGGTATCCGATAGGTAAGGTGTGCTTGTGACACTGACAGGAATCATTAACACAGAATGCTCAAATATGTCAGCAACACAAAATGCGTAACAGATTCTCCAAATTACTAGTAGGTCCTGACACAGGTTAACCTCTCAGGTAATTTAATAAAATAAAGAATGGCCAATGAATTAAGAGCAGAGATTACGGTAAATAAAAAAGCACAAGCAACAGTGGAATAAAATTTAAAATGTAAGTTATAAAGTGTGGTTGAGTTCATGCTTTATTAAAGAATAGACATTTAAAGATATTGATTATGATAAAGTTATTTCTAATAAAGTTTGAATATAAGAAATGAACAAAAATATATGTAGCACTATAATAAAAATAAAGAAAAAAGCAAAGAAAGAGGACACTATTATAAATATCAGATAATACAAAATCTAAAGTTAAAAAAAGTGTAAAGTGGAACATTTTATGTGACAAAGGGATGGATTCTCTTATCATTTTAAAGGTCAAAGGAAAATTCTTTTTATTTTATAGAGCAATGAGAAAAATCTTAATGTGAAAAGATAGAAAATTAATGAACCCTTTTTATATACCTAGCACAGATGGAAATACAAAAATTATGCACCTTTACTTATATAAAAAGAAATTTTATATATGAAGGAAATGTTATTTATCCAGCATATTAAAAATTAAGGGCATGTTATTAAGCCAATACTGCTCTTAGGATTCATGAACTTTCCCTCAAATATAGACAAAGAAAACTAATAATATTTAGGAAGATTTGAATGACAAAGATAATAAGGAATCTGTCATCAAAACATATTCATGAGTGCCTGCAAGCTAGACGAACCTGCAACCCATGGGCGGGCAGGTCAGGCCCAGCAACCTGCCTAGTAACAGAGAGGCTTCATGCACCTGCAGGGAACGCGGACCGAACCCACTAGGACAGGTCCGGCGGCCTGCTGAGGGGCAGGCCCGTCCCCTCCCCCAGTGTCTGCAAGGTAGGCGGGACTATGAACACCAGCAGATCGGGCCCAGCGGCCTGCTGAGGGACGGAACCGGTCCCTCCCCCAGTGCCTGCAAGCTAGGGGAACCTGCGACCCATCGAGAGGTTAGGCCAACAACCTACAGAGTGACACAGGTGCCCCTGGCGCCTGCTGGGTAGGCGGACCTTTGACAGACCAGCAGAGCAGACCTAGGGCCTGCCAGCGTGGTAGAGGGATCACACTAATTGGAGGAGGATCACAGCCACTACCTGCCCTGCAAGGGTGATTTTTCAACTATACAAGAGCAATATAAATAAATAGAGGGAAAATTTCAAAGACACAACAATTTCACCAAGCAGAAAGAAACGCCAGCAGTATGAAACGACAAGGAAAGAAAGGACCACAGGCAATGCAGGTCAACTCAACTTTAGAAGAGGTAATAGCTGCAACAGATGGAATGTCAGATAGAGAGGTCAGGACATACATGCTTCAGATGATCTGGAGTCTCAAGGAAGACATGAGACAGCAAAATCAGACAATGAAAGATCACATTGACAAACAAATCCAGGAAGTAAAAGATCAATTTCACAGGGAGATAGAGGTAATAAAAAACAAACAAATAGAAATCCTAGAAATGCAGGAAACAATAAACCAACTTAAAAACTCAATTGAGAATACTACCAGCAGAGTGGATCACTTAGAAGATAGAACATCAGACAATGAAGACAGAGTATTTCAACTTGAAAAGAACATAGACAGCTCAGCAAGTCTACTAAGAAACCATGAGCAGAACATCCAAGAACTATGGGATAATATCAAAAGACCAATCTTAAGAGTCATTGGGATACAGGAAGGCACAGAGCTCCAAACCAAAGGAATAAACAATCTATTCAGTGAAATAATACAAGAAAACTTCCCAGACTTGAAGAATGAGACAGAATCCCAAATCCTAGAAGCCTACAGGACGCCAAATGTGCAAAATCATAAGAGATCCACACCTAGACACATTATAATGAAGATGTCCAACATACAGAATAAGGAGAGAATTTTAAAAGCTACAAGAGAAAGGAAGCAGATTACATTTAGGGGTAAACCAATCAGGATAACAGCTAATCTCTCAACACAGACTCTAAAAGCTAGAAGATCCTGGAATAACATATTTCAAATGCTAAAAGAAAATGGGTTCCAACCAAGAATCGTGTATCCGGCGAAATTAAGCTTCAGGATGGAAGATGAAATTAAAACATTCCACGACAAACAAAAGTTAAAAGAATTTGCAGCTAGAAAACCATCTCTTCAAAAAATCCTTGGCAAAACACTACAGGAAGAGGAAATGGAAAACAACAATGAAAACCAACAGTGGGAGGTAGGACAGTAAAGGGGGGAAAATAATCAAAGAGGAAAACAAATCAGGTTTAATAGCATTAATAAACAAACTATGGCTGGAAGAACAAACCATATCTCAATAATAACCCTAAATGTTAATGGCTTAAACTCACCAATTAAGAGACACAGGCTAGTTGAATGGATCACAAAACAAGACCCAACAATATGCTGCCTGCACGAGACGCATTTGATAGGAAAAGATATACATAGACTAAGGTGAAAGGTTGGGAAAAATCATATCACTCATATGGACTGCGGAAACAAGCAGGAGTGTCCATACTCATATCAAATAAAATAGATTTCAAGCCAAAGTTAATCAAAAGGGATAAAGAGGGACACTACATACTGCTCAAAGGAACCATACACCAACAAGACATAACAACCATAAATATATATGCCCCAAACAACGGGGCTGCTATGTTCATCAAGCAAACTCTTCTCAAGTTCAAGAGTCTAATAGACCACCATACAATAATCATGGGAGACTTCAACACACCTCTCTCACCACTGGACAGATCTTCCAAACAAAAGTTGAATAAGGAAACTATAGAATTCAATAATACAATTAACAACCTAGACTTAATTGACATATATAGAATATACCACCCAACATCAAGCAGCTACACTTTTTTCTCAGCAGCACATGGATCCTTCTCAAAAATAGATCATATATTATGTCACAGGGCAACTCTTAGACAATATAAAGGAGTAGAGATAATACCATGCATCTTATCTGATCATAATGGAATGAAACTGAAAATCAACGATAAAAGAAGGAAGGAAAAATTATGCATCACTTGGAGAATGAACAATAGGTTGCTGAATGATCAATGGGTTTTAGAAGACATCAAGGAGGAAATTAAAAAATTCTTAGAGTTAAATGAAAACACAGACACAACATATCAAAATCTATGGGACACATTGAAAGCAGTTCTAAGAGGAAAATTCATTGCTTGGAGTGCATTCCTTAAAAAAAGAAAAAAACAACAAATAAATGATCTCATACTTCATCTCAAAATCCTAGAAAAAGAAGAGCAAAACAACAGCAAAAGAAGTAGAAGGCAAGAAATAATTAAAATCAGAGCTGAAATTAATGAAATCGAAACAAAAGAAACAATTGAAAAAATTGACAAAACTAAAAGTTGGTTCTTTGAAAAAATAAATAAAATTGACAGACCCTTAGCCATGCTAACAAAGAGAAGAAGAGAGAGAACTCGAATTACCAGCATACGGGATGAAAGACGCAATATCACAACAGACACTTCAGAAATACAGAAGATAATCAGAAATTATTTTGAATCCTTATAATCCAATAAAATAGAAGATAGTGAAGGCATCGATAAATTTCTTAAGTCATATAATCTGCCCAGATTGAGTCAGGAGGAGATAGACAACCTAAACAGACCAATATCAATTGAGGAAATAGAAGAAACCATCAAAAGATTACCATCTAAGAAAAGCCCAGGACCGGACGGGTATACAGTAGAGTTTTACAAAACCTTTAAAGAGGAACTAATACCAATACTTTTCAAGCTATTTCAGGAAATAGAAAAAGAGGGAGAACTACCAAATTCATTCAACGAGGCTAACATCACCCTGATTCCGAAACCAGACAAAGACACTTCAAAGAAAGAAAACTACAGACCAATATCTCTAATGAACCTAGATGCAAAAATCCTCAATAAAATTCTGGTGAATCGGATACAAAAACATATCAAAAAAATTGTGCACCATGATCAAGTAGGATTCATCCCTGGTATGCAAGGCTGGTTCAATATACGGAAATCAATAAATGTTATTCACCACATCAATAGACTTAAAAATAAGAACCATATGATCATCTCGATAGATGCGGAAAAAACATTCGACAAAGTACAGCATCCCTTTATGTTCAAAACTCTCGAAAAACTAGGGATAACAGGATCATACCTCACCATTGTAAAAGCAATTTACGCTAAGCCTCAGGCTAGCATCATTCTGAATGGAGAAAAATTGAAGGCATTCCCTCTAAGATCTGGAACAAGACAGGGATGCCCTCTTTCACCACTTCTGTTCAACATAGTTCTCGAAACACTGGCCAGAGGAATTAGACAGACGAAAGAAATTAAAGGCATAAAAATAGGAAAAGAAGTACTTAAATTATCACTATTTGCAGATGACATGATTCTATACCTAGCAGACCCAAAAGGGTCTACAAAGAAACTATTAGAGATAATAAATGAATTCAGCAAAGTGGCAGGTTATAAAATCAACATGCATAAATCAAAGGCATTCCTGTATATCAGCGACAAATCCTCTGAAATGGAAACGAGGACAACCACTCTGTTCACAATATCCTCAAAAAGAATAAAATACTTGGGAATCAACCTAACAAAAGAGGTGAAAGACTTATACAATGAAAACTACAGAACCCTAAAAAGAGAAATCGAAGAAGACCTTAGAAGATGGAAAAATATACCCTGTTCATGGATAGGCAGAACTAACATCATCAAAATGGCGATATTACCAAAAGTTCTCTATAGGTTTAATGCAATGCCAATCAAAATCCCAACGGCATTTCTTGTAGAAATAGAGAAAGCAATCATGAAATTCATAAGGAAGAATAAAAGACCCAGAATAGCAAAAACAATACTAAGCAGGAAGTGTGAATCAGGTGGTATAGCGATTCCAGATTTCAAACTATACTACAGAGCAACAGTAACAAAAACAGCATGGTACTGGTACCAAAACAGGCGGGTGGACCAATGGTACAGAATAGAGGACACAGAAACCAACCCACAAAACTACAACTATCTTATATTTGATAAAGGGGCTAAAAGCATGCAATGGAGGAAGGATAGCCTCTTCAACAAATGGTGCTGGGAAAACTGGAAATCCATATGCAACAAAATGAATCTGAATCCCTTTCTCTCGCCAAGCTTAAAAGTTAACTCAAAATGGATCAAGGAGCTTGATATCAAATCAGAGACAAGGCATCTGATAGAAGAAAAAGTTGGCTACGACCTACATGCTGTGGGGTCGGGCTCCAAATTCCTCAATAGGACACCCATAGCACAAGAGTTAACATCTAGAATCAACAAATGGGACTTACTCAAACTAAAAAGTTTTTTCTCAGCAAAAGAAACAATAAGAGAGGTAAATAGGGAGCCTACATCATGGGAACAAATCTTTACTCCTCACACTTCAGATAGAGCCCTAATATCCAGAATATATAAAGAACTCAGAAAATTAGACAATAAGATAACAAATAACCCAATCAACAAATGGGCCAAGGACTTGAATAGACACTTCTCAGAGGAGGACATACAATCAATCAATAAGTACATGAAAAAATGCTCACCATCTCTAGCAGTCAGAGAAATGCAAATCAAAACCACCCTAAGATACCATCTCACTCCAGTAAGATTGGCAGCCATTATGAAGTCAAACAACAATAAGTGCTGGCGAGGTTGTGGGGAAAAGGGTACACTTGTACATTGTTGGTGGGACTGCAAATTGGTGCAGCCAATTTGGAAAGCGATATGGAGATTTCTTGGAAAGCTGGGAATGGAACCACCATTTGACCCAGCTATTCCCCTTCTGGGTCTATTCCCTAAAGACCTAAAAAGAGCATGCTACAGGGACACTGCTACATTGGTGTTCATAGCAGCACAATTCACGATAGCAAGATTGTGGAATCAGCCTAGATGCCCTTCAATAGATGAATGGATTAAAAAAATGTGGCATTTATACACAATGGAGTATTACTCTGCAGTAAAAAATGACAAAATCATAGAATTTGGTGGGAAATGGATGGCATTAGAGCAGATTATGCTAAGCAAAGCTAGCCAAGCCCTAAAAAACAAATGCCAAATGTCTCCTTTGATATAAGGAGAGTAACTAAGAACAGACTAGGGAAGAAGAGCACGAGAAGAAGACCAACATTAAACAAGGATGAGAGGTGGGAGGGAAAGGGAGAGAGAAGGGAAATTGCATGGAAATGGAAGGAGACCCTCAGGGTTATACAAAATTACATACAAGAGGAAGTGAGGGGAAAGGGAAAAACAGTACAAGGGGGAGGAATGAACTACAGTAGTGGGGGTAGAGAGAGAAGAGGGGAGGGGAGGGGAGGGGAGGGGAGGGGAGGGGGAATAGTAGAGGATAGGAAAGGAAGCAGAATACAACAGACATGAGTATATCAATATGTAAAGCAATGAAGTGTAACTGATGTGATTCTGCAAGCTGTATACGGGGTAAAATGGGAGTTCATAACCCGCTTGAATCAAAATGTGAAATATGATATATCAAGAACTATGTAATGTTTTGAACAACCAACAATAAAAAAAAAATTAAAAAAAAGAAACAAAACATATTCATTATTTCAAGTGCTCATGAAAGTGTTCATAAAATATTTCCAAAAACATATTATATGATAGCCCACAGAGAAAAGCCATATAATTAATTACACAAGGTTGGTGTCACACATGTACCTCTCACCCCTACATGCCATGACGTACACGCCAACCACAGAAGCCTTGTGTTTCCCTCCTTGCCTGGCCTCTCCCCAGCCTTTATTGTCCTGCCTCTTCCTTCATTTGAAACCACATCCTGCTAGCCGCCTTGGAACACCTTTATTTATCAATAAAGGAAATCAAAAGCAAACTTGCAGTTGCTTAAAAAGAAATGACAAAACTGGGGGTGAAATTAAAACCTGTGCAATATTTAAAAAATGAAAGGAAGGGAAATCTCTTGGGATTAATAGCTTTATTAGAACATAATGCATATGTAAAATAAATGAGGGGTGATTACAACTCAAGAATCTAGAGTATAATTAAATAATATCTTTTATAAATTCCCAGGCTTAATATAGACAGGAGACATGATTGAAGCATAAAACATATGAACATTTGAAAACTGGTGTCTAGAAAAGACGAGCGAAGTCTTCAGCAAGTCTGTGATCCCGGGGAAGAAGGGAAGACTGACTGATAAGAACAGCAGTGGTTAACATTGGAATGTGAAAATATCATGGAGCAGAATCTAAACAGGAAAAGACCACAGTGCTCACAATTATGTGCATATGTGTGTGCAAAAGAATCCACTACCAAAATCATTTCACAAAGTAGAAATGCTATCAAGTCCAACACCCAGAAGACATGGGAAAGTCAATCCAGAGAGCCCTTCCTTCCTCCAAAAAAAAGAGAGCTCTCTACCTCCGGAGAGACTAAATAAACAGCTAGAGAATTAGCACTTCCAACATTACTGAAGTTTTCTTTTTAAAAAATAAAACATCAACAACTACAACAAAAAGATCCCCAGTTCATCCTATGAGGTAAAGGAGACCCCATCGTAGAAATCAAAGATAACTTGCCTTCAACATAAATGCAGGCCACGTTCATTTGTCTATAGATAAGCAGATGTCCTAAATACAGTCTTAGCAATTGTCCAGCAGTGGGTTGTGATAAAGAAACATGGTACCCAAGGATGATTATCTGTGTGTAAACTGTGTAAAAATATGAAAGTCAGTAACTTGACTAAGACATACTCAAGAGTTCATCAGCCTGAACACTGAGCTTCCTGGGTGGTTCTTCCTCTCCCTCACTTCTCCTGACCAATCCGTGGCCAGGTCTTCTCAGCTTCGCCTCCTCACAGGTCCCATGTCTCCTGTTTCTCTCCCTGGACAGCGTGACCTGCCTAGTCCAGAGCACCTGACTTCTTCACCACCATCACCATTCAGCGGAACAGTTCACCAAAGGCAGGAGAGAACTGCCCTGTCTTTCCCTGTGTTTCCCACACTGCAGTTTGAGGTAGCACCCACTGGGTGCCTAAAATAATAGGCTGTCCCTATATTCTCTTCCTGCTGCTTGGAGACTTGGTTTTCATGTCCTCTTTCTCCACCATTTGCTTTTATTTTAAATGTGTGCTCCGGGGCAGGGCTCTGAATTTACCACATTTTACTTGCACATTCAATTCACCCCCTCTTAAGGAATTCTCCTTTTTTCCATAAGATGTGGAGGGCGTTTTCATTCTGGAATCTGTTCTGTATTTCACTGCTCCATTTTTCTTTTCTGATGTAGCCACTGCAACTTTCTTTTGTATATTATTTTTCCATGTCTAGTGTGCTTGGCAAATGGGGGTGGGAGGAGTTTCTCCTTCATGGAGAGACATGACCCAGGAGATTCTGTGAAAAACAAGTATCTTTCCTTGGGCTTTAGAAGTTTAAAAAGCATGTTTGGTGGGCTTAAGAAAGCTGTTAAAAGAATAATGCTTCGGATCATATATAAATATTTATTAATCAAATTAAACGTGCATTGAAACTATAACATAAAAGAGTTATTTAGCAATCATTAAATTCCAAGACAGCCAAATTTGAATATTTATCCTTAGGTGATTGTGGAAGCAGGGGTATTATTCATTATTCCAAAATATTTTCAGCAATGATTCCAAACAAACTAGCAATTAAATATACATATATATGCTCATAAGGGGATTGGAGTTGGTTTATAGGGTCATTACCTTCAATTCTTTCCTATTTCTACTGGTGAACTAATTAGAAATCTCACATGGATATTCATCAAATCTGAATTTGGGGTAAGCAAGAAGCATAAAAACAACAAAAGATAAATATTTGCATGTAAAACATCTGCTTTGTCAGCACTAGAATTCTGGCTGTATTAATTTAGCAATAACAATATACCCTACAGAGACTCTATCAGGATGCTTCGTATATTGAGGTTAATGCCCTTGCAAATGAATTTACATTTACATATTCTACATCGTGGGAGTCTTTAAACCATTCTTTAAAAAAAAATTAGGTAATAAAAAGTTAACATGATTTCATAACATTTGAATTTAAATTATATAAGATGTTATTCCAATCAGTATGCCAAATTTGCATTTTATCACAGTAGCATAATGAGTTGAAGACTGGGTAAAAGAAGTGTAACAAACTACACACACACTTACCCAGAATTTATTTCTCTGTAGACAGGTTTCTGTTTAGAATACTCCTTGCCCATTCTAATTCACACTAGTCATGGTAAACTTGGCTCTAACGTCAAAATAAATGCTTCTACCATCATGCTTTTATGCACATGTTCATGTTATCTGCAACCATGTGACGATTACAATAAAATGATTTTCTAATACCTGAATCCGAATTTTGGACGAATTCTCTTTATCACTTAATTTATACTATCTTAGGTCTAAATATAAATAAATGTTATAAATAGTTTAATGGAAGAATTCTGATAATGATTTTCCACTAACCATCCCTACATTACTGGTGTTGCTAATACTTATTGTGATCTAAGACTGTTAATTTATGGTCCTAGCTCGTCTGTGCGATTTTTCTCAGTCTGCTTCCCCTGATATATTCTGCACTGAAGCATGAATTCTTGCTTTAAGTCCTTTATTTGTCACCTACTGATGTTTTGTTTGTTGATAGACTTTTTCCGAGTTGCCATTTAGTGCTGTGTCTTTTGACTTCTGCAGAAAGAAGGCTTTCCTTTCCCTCAAGGCACTCTGCCAAATGTCCACTGTTGGTTTTCCCAACACCTGGGAAAGGGGCATTAGAAGGTACCTGAGATCTCTCTGTGGAGTCTTTCTGGGATGCTCAGCAGTGCTTCCTCTTCCAACAGTGACAGCAAGCACGGACAGGATGTGTTTGCTCCACAGGAACAGTCTTGCCCTCTCTGCATTGACAGTGACTGGAAAGCCAGGGTTGTGTGCACTAAGGTTCCGCATTTCCACCTTTGTGTGACAGTTCCTTTCTTCATGCTGGAGGTCACTAGGAGCCCTGCACTGCCCCAAACCCCAAGGACACAGCAATGTAGACCACCAAAACCCCTGCCCCTGGCACACTTACAGTCTAGTAGCAATGAAGCCTTTCTCTACAGAAATACTTATGAAATATTATCATCTATATATTTTGGTGACTTTTCAGGAAAATAAAAGAAGTCTTCATTTATTGTGGGAAAACCAAAATTTTGAATCAAAGGATTAAACTGCATACTACAATGTGGAAAATGTGAACATATACCTTATAGTATGAATTCAATGAGATAATTAAGTTCCTCTTTTGACTCATGTACTAATATTTCTAACATTATTTATAAAAATTTTCACTCTAATACTCATGAAATATTCCACATGTTCATTCTTCCTCCATTAATTTTTAATATATAATGAAACACTGCTGTTGGGATTTTCCCTGTGTGCTAATATTGACCCCTAGGGAGGAGAGCAGATGTATCCAATTCCTTCATCTTCTATTTGCCCAAAGAATCAGCTCTTCTCATTTGTTCTCTCTCAATATACCAAAGAATTGGGTCATAGTGGGTATTTCCAAAGTTCAGCCCATGCAGAAAATAAAAAAGTAGTTTTCTTTGCGTTTATTCTTGAATTTTGTTATTTTATTCTATAACAACATTTTTATTTACTTTTTGATCTGTACAACTTGAGCCATTGTTATATTACATTGGCAAATGTTGTTTGACACCTTTAAATTAATTAAAAAGCTCACCTGTCAATTTATTTTTAATCCTTTTCTCTAGAAGCTCTGTTGTGTCTAAATCTGATGGTGTTTGTGTCTGGGGTGTGAAAGAGGTTAAAAAAAAAGTTCTATAAAGTAATTTACTGTTCTTAAAATAAGATTATCTTCTTTCTGTTTATCATATCTTTTTCTAAGAGACTAAAATGATTTTATTTGGGTTTTAATAAAAATGTGCACCCCAACAAAATAGGTTAAATAACTTAAAGGAATTGCTATGTGGAAATTTCATATTTTTACCAATTTTGTACAAATAGTAATTTGGGGGACTTCTATATTCAATATTGGAAAAGGTGCAATATTTATTTTACATCTTCAACTTTATATTAATATCTGCTGATAAGAGAATAGATAACTAAGTGATAAGATAGCTATATGAAACTGGGAATTAATACTGAAACATGCAACATGCAAACATGTTGATAAAAAAAAGCAAATACCCAATATATAGCCAAAATGGAAAGTTCAAGTTTATTCAGAATCACAAATGCAAAACAAGCTAGGAAAGTTACAGGTTATTCACTAGAAATATTAACATCATATGTGTTTACTGGTTTAAAAAATCAAGAGAAAATAGTTTTAAACCTTAAATTATAATCTTTCCAATAATTAGGAAATAAATGTGTGCTTATCTTATTTATAGATATCAACAGTAACAGAGTAGTTGTTTATTATTCTCAAATATTACCAAAACATACAAACATACACCAAAGGTCTGGTCTCTCTTGCTTGTGGGCATTGGTAGAAGTTAGACATGGAAAATGAAAAGGGGAAAATCATTTCTCAAATAATACTGGGTGGCAAATATTTCCAAAGAGATCAGAAAAAAACAAGGAGACTCAAAATAAACACAATAAGGGCTGGGGATGTCACTCAGTGGTAAAGCACCCCTGGGTTAAATCTTCAGTACCAAAATTAAAAGAAAAAAGAAGAAACAGAGAGAGAAAGGAAAAGAAAAGAAAGATAAAGAAAGGTAAAAGAAAAGATAGGTGCATGGAGAATTGTCAAGAAAGTTCTAACCCAATAAAAGTGAACAGGCTTGAAATGGGTACAAAGCAGAAAGGCAGGGAGCATAGAAAACGCTATTACCAGAGGGCAGAGAAGGCCTGCAGAGGGGCTGAAGGTATGGCGGGCTGGACTGGATCATCACCCTGCCTGATGCAATAGGAGTGCAAAGATGGGAGAGGTCTCTGCACCCACAGGAGCTCACATCCAAGAGGCGAGAACATGGGAGGGGTATGGAAGAGAGAGAGCACAATCTGACTTAAATAGATGATCCGTAAAGAGGAAGGTGAACACTCATTGATATACTCATAGACAGGTACAAAAGTTTGTATGTCATTTTTTTTTAAAAGCAGAATTGAAGGTACCTGAAGAATTATCAAGCATCAGAGTATAAAATGTGTTGAAATGGGGAGAAGACTAGAATAGAGGTTTTGTTCGTGAGCAGATATGTAGTAGGGAATTTAAATGATAAGTGGTTACATGGTTTTCAATTATTTTTCTTTTGAAAATATGTCTACATACTTTATATTGAGAATAATAGAAAAGATGAAGGAAATGTATGATTCCACTCATAGTCTTGGACTACAAGGGTGTTGGTATAAACCAGTACTACTCACATGAAGTTGAATGGCAAACTTCAACTGAGATCCTTTTCAAATGTAAAACTAATACGCAAAAAAGTATGCATATAATTTATGCACAATATAATTACCCAATTCTATTCAAGATATTGGGAAAGTGGATATGACTTATTTCAGTAAACACTAAAAATATATTTAAATTAACTAACATTTATGATTCCTCAATTTAAGAGAATAGGTACAGGCTAATGTGGAAATAAACCATTCATTATTAAGTAATAACATTCATAAGTAATAAATTTATTCACTTATTGATTAATTTGTAGAGGAGAAATCTTTGAGGGGATTAGCAGATACATGTTCATGAAAACTAAGGAATTTGTAACTGTTGAGAAAGAAAAGAAAAAAAAATGTACAATAGCTTCGAGCAGTATTAGTGATAAAGCTAGATCAGGTTTGTTTGAACATGCATTTTAAACTAAATAAACATCCATGGCAAGTCTGGGGTTCTGAATGAATTTTATTTCCTTATTTTTAACCATTTAAAAAATCTAAAACAAATGCTGGCTATGAATTTGTTAAATGAAACACTAAAGTATACAAGTTAGTTTTGTCACATGTGAAACACAGAGAGGTGGCTCAGTGGTGGGCATCATGTTTTGGTTTGGATCTGAAATATCTTGCAAAGGCCATGTGCTAACGGCTTGGTCACCAGCCTGTGGCAGGACTGGGAGGTGGGGCAACCTTTATGGGAGGGCAGCTAGTTGGAGGAAGTCATTGTGGACCTGCTGCTGAAGAGTATACTGGGACCCTGACCCTTCTCCCCTCTCTCCTTCTTTCTCCGGCCACTGTAAGCTGAGCACCTTTGCTCCACCACATGCTCCCCGGCATACTCCTCAGCTTTACCACAGGCCTAAAAGCAACAGAGCCAGCTGACTACGGATTGAGATATCCCAAGCCATAAGATAAATCCTTCCTGGAAGCTGAATTCTGTCAGGTATTTTGTCACAGTGACAGACAGCCTCACTAATGCACATAGGCAACAAAAGTATTCATTGGTATTAGAAATAATTTTTAGCCAATGAATAACTTCTTCCAAAGTTCTTAACCATTAGAAACATTGAAATATATTACTTATATTGAAATCTGCTGACATAGTCAAAAGAACACATGCTTCTGTGCTCACATAGTATTTAAAACTTTACAAAGCTAGCTGGCTTTATTTCATAATCTAATCATATAAAAATGTTCAGCTAAATATTACAATACTTGCCAAAACTTAAATATCTTTATCCTTCTTAAGCTCCATGATATTGAACTCGCAAGTTTTATTATTCTCATTCTCATGCTTCTTTGTTTTTAATAATATTAGTTTTTAATAAAGTATCATTTACTTCACTTAATATATTTTGTTCTATTCAGTCAATCAGTGTGGTTTTTATGTGGATGATGACATAAAATAATCTTCTTAGGGGGACTATCTAGGCTTATGATACAAGAATGGAAAGGAAATTCCACATTCTAACAGATGTCATAACAATGTAAAAACGTAACATTCATTCAATGAAAACAACAAAGATCCATTTCACAACATGTGGCTAAATAAGTGCAGTATTAATATTAATATTAATATTAATGCATATTCTACACAGTATTTCCAAAGTACAGCCAAATTCTGGTTGAAAACACTATTTTTTTGATAGATGTACCTCTGTTTTCCAATCCTTTCTTTGTAGATATTGTTCTTTTCAGTATGGTATTATGTCCCACTTCTTAAAATTTGCAAAATTCAGTATATGACTCCCAGGTTCTATGCTTTTATGAGTTTCTTTAAAAATTACTTTTGGCCAAGGGGAAAGATGGTATTGATTAACAGCAACATGAATGATCATCTTTGTTTTATCTCTTTAATATTTAAAAACATTCTTTCACAATATTACATTTTAAAAGAACTCTGGATCCTTAATATCTTTTCACTATAGGAAGAAAAATACTTTTATACACTAAAGTCATGCATAATTTACTCAAGAAAAAGACCATGAACAGCATTTGTAAAATAAATGGATATGTTTTAATGGAACATGAAAATGTTTACTTTATAAAGGCAATATTATATTTTCATGATCTTGGGATTTTTCATTTAGAGTGAATCAATCACAGAGTCTTTAACTGGGCTATATTGTCCATCTTTTTAAAATCTGGAATTGCACACTTTAATTTACTGGAAAGTCTTTGCAATTTCACCATTAAGAGAAAAATGCTCACTTGGCCATCTTAGAATTGTATTTCTGAAGTTTCTCACTCTATTTTATTTAATTTAATTGCCTAGACTCTTGAGACAAACAACAACAAATACTCCAGTTCACCAAAAGCACTGTTGTGTGTTAGCCAGTGAAGAGACCCAGGCTGTGCCCTGGGTTTAACAGCTCTGCAGCCTCTTGCAATCAATCAGCCTCCTAGTCTCTGTTCTAACCCACCTGGGCCACTGGCCATTTTTTTTTTCCTTTTCTTTGTGCTTCCCCATCTCCTCTTGGTTTAGATCTAAAATGTTCTTCTTTTCCCCCCTAGTTTGTGCTTCCAAACTAGTACAAACCATTTGTCTTTTTCATAAAGCATTTCCATGCCATTGGGTTCACTTTCAAGAATCTCTCTTTTCTCTCAAACACATTCCTTGTCCTTACCATTCATTTAGGAATTTCTTTTGCTCTGTTATTGTTTGAGATGGATCTTACTTACCAGATCAGAATTCCTGGGACCAAGAAACCATATCGAACATTGTCTTCTGTTTTCCACTTCTTCTAACATAAGAATTTATGCAGTAAATTCCTTAGTTGCTCTTTGTAAATTTGGGTGATAAGATTTACTATTCTAGTTATACTAAAGTGTGTATTTACCTACCTGGATTCAGGGCCCTTTTCAGGTAAATTTTTTCTTGTTTCCTGAGAATGCAATGCTAACGGGTTGTCCTCAGGAACAGTGCACCCTGTTAATGCTCCAGGGAAACCTCTATGGAATCTTTCACCTTATTTTTCATAACCAATTTCTAAAAGAAATTAATTCTGTAAGCAGGTCATCTTGCTCCTGGAAATATCTTACACTGAACTAAAAAATAAATAAATAAATAAATAGCCTTACCAGAAAACAACCTAATATTTTAAACTATAAGAATATAAAATATTGGTCAGTATAAAAATCTTATGCACTATGAAAAGAGTTTATCATTAGTTACTACATATCTCTTTTCTAAAATTTAAGTTAGAGAGAATACTGATATTGCTAGTATGATGGGAACAATGTGCTCTGAAATAAAAATGAGAGTCCAGCCGTTCACATCCATCTTCTTCCAACAAATCACTATATACACATGATTAAGTCTGAGAGGTCTCAGGAAGCAATCTCAGCTCAGAGAAGATAAGTCCTCATTTCTAATTGCAACTTTGCTGCTTAAGTTCAATAAGCAGTATGAACCTTAGTCTCCTCATCCCAAGTATGGAAGAGAAACCACCTGGCACAGTTGCAGTGAAGACTGAAGTTGTTCAATCCTCAGTTCTGGGCTTGGTTCGTAACACATGTCGAACTAGTTGAACACGTGATGACCATTTACACTAAATTTTGAGAATGAATACATTGACTTGCACCTCCAGTTTTAAATATGACTAATACTGTTTACTATATAATTCTTCCTTACCTTATGTCTGTTTTTAATTTGATATGCCCATTTTTATATTCTGTAAATTATGATTCTAAACAAATTGCATTTCAGGCAGATTTAGCATACCAAAATTTTACATAGAATGAGTAAAACAAAGTAGTCTTGGGATTATGGAGTAATGCCACTATCTGTTAAGTATGGGCACTCTCATCAGCAACAGGGACAAAGGCAAGAAAAATACTAAACTTTGTCTTGGGGAGTCCATCACTCAGTATTGTTTACAAGAAAGATTGAAAAAAAAGCACATATGTTTTTAAAGTAAGAGTGATATGAAGAAAACAAAAATGAGCAGAGGCACGTAACACCACACTTCAGTGGGAGAGGGTCAGAGGCGTGGTGCACCAGGACCAGAGGAGGGTCAAGGAGAACAGCTGTGGTCCCTCCACCCTTCTGAGCCACTACTTACATGCTGAGATGCTATAGCAAAGAAATCTAAGTGACAATCTAAAAAGAATAAGACGATCCAAAAATAGCAATAATTTGCTCTTCTAACAACAAAATCTTGGGAAATTACTTGTGACCTACATTAAGAAGTTTAAGTTAATGTGGTGCAATAATATAAAATACAGACTGTCTACTTTTATTCCTCCAATCTGATGTAACATAATCCATAAAACTATATAAACTCCTATTAATCATCTTTTTGTCATTGTGACCAAACAACTTCAAGAAGGGAAAGGTTATTTTGGGCAAATGGTTTCAGTGGTCTCAGACCATGGTAGACTGATTCCATTGATCTGGATCTAGGTGAGGCAGAAGATTATGGCAGGAGGTAGGGGCAGAGGGAAGGTGCTCAGCTCATGATAGGTAGGTAGGAAGGAGAGAGAAGAGAGCAGGCTGGAGAGGCTAGGGACAAATATAATTGGAGGCCATTCACCCAGTGACCCACTGCCATGCCTAGTGATACCACACAGTAGTGCAGTTCATTCAAATTATAATTCACCAAAACCACTGGTGAAGTTACACTCTCATAATTTAATTTTTTCATCCCTGAACCTTCCTGCATTGACTAACACATGAGCTTTTCAGGGAACATTCCGAGATCTGAATGTTAATAATGTATTTTATTTATATCTAGGATAAGGATAACCTAAGCATACTCATCCATGTATCTAGCTGGAGCATTTGATAATCAATATTCATATCTTTTATAAAAAATAAAATGTATAGAAGTGGTATATATATTTTTATATATATAAAATATATCTTATATTTGAGTATATAAAAGCTTTTTAAATTTACATATAAAATAAGGCAATTTAATTTGGAAATAGATTTATCTTCACAAAAGTCCCCAACTCCACACATACATGCAAACATGTTTGATTTGTTCTAACCTGATGACTATTCTTGGCTTTTTTTTCAAATGATATTTCTTCTTATTATGCACTGTCCTTTTCTTATGCTAGTAACAATGACTTCTGTTATTTCATATCAGATTATTATGTTTATCAATCACCTACTAATTATACCTACTAATTACAAGGTTAGTTAGATGTTTGGGTAGGTGATGGTGGGTGATTTAACTTGATGTGTTAAAGCAGTTACATAAAAATCATAAAAAGCTAGATGTAGAATAAATGAAGTCAAAGTGGGTTTAGAGGATGACACTACCACTTGAAGTGAAAGAGGAACTTTATGCCTCACCTTTTTATTTTGATTGTCCAGGTTTTGTCTATATAAATGGAAAACATAAAGTGAAAATCCTGTTAAATCTAAGGTCACAGCCCCATCCCATCCACAAATCTGTAAAATAGGATTTGGTGAGGAAATGAAAACTGAGTTGCTACATCTTAACAGCAAACACATCACAGGTTTGAATGACAGGTCTGGTTGATTCCCTCGTAATGGGGATATAGAGATCAGACAGGTGGACATGAGTCTCCTTTTCCTGGACTGGCAGCTGCTGTTATCAAAGTGAGAGGTGCCCTTCAAGACACCCAACCAAATCTCCTGTCAGCTAAGCAGATGGTGAAGCCCTTCTTCCTTGCTGACAGTCTGCAGATAAATGGAAGGCTCACTTGGATGGTCCATGAACTGCTGAAAGGCAGGGAAGGAGTAAAACTTGTAAGAAAAAATATCTATGGATCACACAAGAATGGGTCAGTTCATTTTAAGATAGCATGAGATTTTTTTCTATCAGAGTTGACAAGGCAAAATTCAAGACTGCTTAAATTCACTAACCTCAAGAGAACAAAAAAATAAAGGTTTTTGGTGACTAACGTGATGATTTTTTTCAATAAACAAACTTGAGATCAAAACATGTCAGCTAAAGCAATGGAATATGTATGTTAGTATATAAAAACATTTTTATACTTACATGTAAAATAAGGCGACTTTTTTTGTAAATAGATTTATCTTCATAAAACTCTCCACCCCCATACATACATGCAAACATATTTAGTTTCTTCTGTATAATCTGAATGAAAGTCATTGAAAAAAACTTTTAATTAAAATTTAAAATAGATTTTTGTTTTATATACATACATGTTTATGAATATATTTTATGTATTTTTTAAATTCTTCAGGGAGAACTAGGAGATTCACTTCTAATATGTTTAAATTTGCCTTAGAGCTACGTAAAAGTCACAATTTTGTCTTCGTGATCTTGTACCACTATTTCGAATCTGTGTAAGTCATGTGACCACATTTTATTTTTACTTTATTAATTTGAGATTGTTAAATAAAAGGTTTCCTAACACCCTAAGCTTTCATGTAGGGCTTAGTGATTTACAGGTATGATTATAAAGGTATCTCCACTGCTCCATGGTTTTCATCATCTCATCTTCTTTTCCAACACCTGGGTTTCCTAACAGCCTCAAACATCTGATGACATTTCCATGGCTCTGCTCTCAGGAGAAAGTCCCCCGTGAGCAGGGGCCTACCATTTCTCTGCCCTCTTCCTTGTGCCTGGCAGCATCTCTCAAGTGTACATGTTTTTCTCCTCTTTCCTATTTTTTTTTAAATGAAATGAAACATTAATATATAGCTATGCCCACAGCATGTTAAGGGCATCTGACATTAAGACTAAGTATATAATTCCAAATTCCATCTTCCTGCATTTACCTAAAAAACACTTTTGTGGGACCCTTGTACTTGGTTTATTTTTTAATTATTTTAGATAGGCAAAGATGGATGAAGCGAACACCCCTCTCACAGAGAGGTGGAATGGACTATTATACAATCATCAGGGCGCCTCTCTGATTTATGAGAGGAAGGAAAATCCACTCCATTAAAGGCACCAACTTTCAGAACATTCTGTCCAGAAACCATTTAACCTCTGGGTTATTCCTGCCTTGCAGACCTGGAGGAGGAACCAGGCAGGGCCAAAGAGTAGACATTATTCAGAGATAATTGAGAGGGGCACTTGCTGACTTCTTTTTCCTGGCCTTGTTATGAATAGCAGAAGACAGCCACTGTCAACAAGGTGCACAGTGAAGGGGGCCAAAAGGTTCTCTTGGCCCAAAAACAGCCATCAAAGTCCTGTTTCGTCTTCACAGATTCCAGCCTCATTAGCCCCTTTGGTGCCCTTAAGTGCTCTTTAGACAGTATTTAAGTTTAAAAGGATAATGAATTTTTCATCAAATTAGCTGAGATAGGTTTATCCAACTATTTATTGCTACCATCTACAAAAGAACCTTGGAGAAATAAGACAAAAACAGTTGGGTGATTGGAGAAAATCAAGCGTTTCCAAGGGAACTGAACTTCATCAGATGGAGTCCATGTTCTAATTTCTAACGGGAGAGTCAAGGTGGCAGAGGCAGTCTGTAAATCCTTAAATATGGGATCCAAGCATAACATATGCATGCTTGGGAATGACACAGTGAAACGATTGAACACTCACAATTAAAAAAGAAAAGCTCATGAGAGCTGTACCCTTTAAAAAAAAAAGGCCAACCTCCTCCTTGGAGAAAGAAGAAAGCCATTTTTAATAAGCTTAAAGGGAAAAGAATCTTAAACCCCCTATGCATCTCCCCATAACACACCCACATTAGCCATCACCTGTTGTTGACCATGGACAGATACGTTCCCACTCCATCTGAACTCTCCTGACCCCACAGATGTGAGGACTGAGGGGTCAGGGAAGCCAGTGGGAGGAATAGGTGTGGAGTCAGACTCCTCTAGTGCTTCAAAGACTCAGGGCAGGTTATCTATTTTACCCAACCCATAACACCTAGGCAGAAATTACTTCCCAGAGAATTCCATCAGCTCTTTATGCTGGATGTAGTGATCGGTTGTTTAGTGCTAAATCATGTAAGATAGTTCAATAATACATTTACTTTAGTGAGAGCTGAAAAGAATTGCTTGTTAAACCCAGGGAATGATTTCTGGGAAAAAATGATAGCGACTTCTTTAAATTAGATTTTCTATTTGCTGAGCAGAACTTTTAATTATGTATTTTTAGTCAATACTCAGCATTCCTTCACCCGGATTTTTAAGCACAGTTTAAAGATAATAGAGCACTTATCTCATGGTAGTGACATTTTGTCTACCTTAGCTTTAAGCACACAGATTGCAGGCTAGATTTAAAGAAAAGGCAGTTTTCAGTAGACAACATGCCCATTTGTAGTTCATCTTGATACAAAGGTGGTTCCATCATGCTTGCAATTGTCATATTGACCTGGAAAGTGTGAGTGAAGCTCATTTCTGACTCAGGTACTTAGTCAATGCAGCTGTACGTGCAAATGCTTACCTCTGATTCCTTATTATCCTTATACTAATTTTTACTTCAACTGATGTTGATTCATTGGGGCATTATGATAAAGAGTTGAAGAGATTAAAATGAGCAAAAGGGCCACTGTCCTTGCTATGCTTTGAATGTGGAATGTCCCCCTCAAGCTCATGTGCTGAAAGCAAGTTCCCCTGCACATTCAGAGGTGGGCTCTTAGGCAATGACTGGATCATGAGGGCTCAATTGACAGCTGAGAGGATGACTGGGGGTGCGCACTAGGTGGAGAGAGTAGTCTTTACAGCACCCCCTGGAAGGGATCATCTGCTCCCAGCTGCCCCCCATCTCCTCTCTGTTTCCTAGCTGCCATCAGCTTCCTCCACCACCACCTTCTGCCAGGATGCTCTTTAGCCTCATCTCAGGTGCAGACAATGGAGTCAGCCAACCATGGACTGAAACTCTGAACCATGAACCAAAATAAGTCTTTGCTCCTCTAAATTATTTTTGTCTTGTATTTTGGTCACAGTGATGAAAATATAACAGTTTTTGAAAAACTTCCAATTTTAGCAGGAAAGCAGGACATGTAAATATAATAATGTATAAAACCAATAATATCAATGACTTACTGAAAGTGATAGAATTAAGACAATGAGAAGTACGATTCTGCCAAAGAGGAATGGTATGAACGATGCTGTAATGTCTACATTCAAGAGACGCCTGATAGACACACTGGAAATATAGAAAAAGAGTTAAAGAGGATAATATTTATTCAATAAGAGGCAGATGACTAAAGTAGAAAAAGAACTATTTGCTGAAATGGAGACTGTAACAGTGTGACCAAAGCTGTAACAGTTGCCTCTATAACACAGCAGGAGAGAGACTTAACAGCAGATGCACCAGGATTTAAAGAAAGAAAACTGCAAATGGTTTGGAGAAAAACCAATTCCAAGTCTCTGGATGGCTAGGGGTGATGGTGTGAAGTGAATGGAGGCCACCCCACCACTCCAGGCTGGGCAGGTCTGGAGACAGGAAGGAGCAACGCTTTGGTAAGTACCATAAGGGTCTGGGAACATGAGGTATAGAGCGAAACACAGACTGTCAGGAGGCAAGGCTGGAGGACAGGAGGGCTGAGTGGAGAAGTCATGAAAGACCTTTAGCACTGGGAGTGCCACTCCATTGAATGGCAAGCCCTGGACGTGACGTAAGCAGGTTGTCCCCAGTCAGAGCTGCAGCTAAGCTGGTCACTCCGAGGAAGCAAGCGTTGAGGGGGTCCCAGGTGGGAGAAAGTGTGCTTGAAATGGGAGAAAGAGCAGCCGGGGTGCTGACGACTTCAGCATGGAAGGGTACATGGGGTGTGCAGCGCTATAGGAAGACCCAGGGGCTAGGAGGCAGAGAAGGCTGGCCTCTGCCCCTGCCGGCCTCTGCCCCTGCTGCTACGACTCCAAAGTGCCTCTTCTGAATGGAAGCATGGGCGCTTACTTCTGTCTGTGCTTTTGCTCGTGTTATGTTGTCAAAACATCTCACCCTGGACAGCCCTCTCCTCCTCATCAGTTCATTTTGACTTATTCATGACTCTCCAGAGACTTTGCTTCTAAAGCCTCCCACGATGACTCGGGGCTGAGAGGTGTCCCTGTCCTGTGCGGTCACTACACAGCGTCCCTTCACTTATGGTCCTCCCATGCTATGGTCAGCTTGGCTGGCTCAGGCATCTCTCCACCTCAGAGGGGAAGAGAAACCCCTAGAGGACAGAGACTCTGCCATGGGTATCAAATAAACTTAGAGGAACAGAAGGAGACTGTCTTGTCAAAGACTGGCCATGTTGTAGAAATGATATGGGACAGAAGCTCAGCTGACATATTTCTGTTGTATAAGTATAAATTACTGAAAGGTAGACTCCAATGTCAGAAAAATTCTGATATTAGGAGACTTATAGAAATATATGTATGTGTATATATAAATTCATATAGTGGCATACGTATCATTTGATTTTTTTGTGAAAGAGGCCCAATGACATCATTGCACAGGCACTGAGGAAGGTACTGATCATAAAGCAGTGAGACTTTATTACTTCATTATGTCTCCTGTACTGTTCTATCTCAAAAACATTTTGTAATGTTCTGTGGGTTTGAAAGAGCTGAGATAAGAGTGTGTCTTTCATGACTTAAACTTCTAAGCATATCCTCAGTAAATAATTCTGTAGTTATGTGGTCTTCTATTTCATTTCAGTAAAGCCATGGAGACTGGCAAGGCACCAGGATCTATGGTGAGTCATCTGTAGTCCTGGCTCTGTGGCTTGTGATGACAGTCAGATGCAGAGCAGAAGTTGGAGGAGAGAGGAAACAGGCATCTTGATGCAGATCGGAACACCATCCACCTCTGTAAATGTCACCCTATAGTGCCTGTTGTGCCATGGATAACCTATAGTACCTCAACATTCCAGGACAGGCCCTGGAGAGTGAATAGCCTCCAGCACCTCAGCACTACCGGAAAGGACTTGGAGAGTGGATGATCACTAGGATCTTGACAGGAGAGGACAGTGCCCAGAGAATGCTTCTGCAACCTGTCTTCCCTAAAAGAGAACACTTCTGAAAGACTTTGCTGGAAGTCTAACATAATGAAAAAGTTAGTTCCCGAGAAAGACTACAAGTACTGGGCATTATTGTCGCCGTGTACAGGAACAGTGACTTAGAGGGGTGTACATGGTGTAAAGACACAGCCTATAAACTCTCTGAGGAATCCCACTAATCAGGCTGTTTTATATAGAGGAAGGATTGTCACCGTACTGTGTTGGTGAAGTCTGCCTGGCCTTGCCACCATTGTATAGCTGTGCCAAAACTGTAGCCATGGAAGGGTGGAGCCTGGGCTCCCCTACATGGCAGGTAAGGTCCTGAGCAATGGTGGCAGTGGTCATGCCATGCTGAAGATCAGCAGAGCAGTAGCTTAAGCATGCTGTAGCTACCCTGCTCATGACTTCACGTAATTTTCATCTTCACTCCTCCTAACAATCCTGACTTAATATATAAGATGATTTCCATATTATGAGTGAAGAGAGCAAGAATTAGCTGGCTAAGTAATGAGGTGAAAGACAGCTACAATTTACAAAACTAAAACTGCTGAACCTTGACCCAGAACTCACATTTTAAGTCATTGCCCATACATGGTTCTTCATGAGCTCATTGAGAAAGGTACATTTAAATTTCTGTTACTGCAGTTATAGCACAAATTTTATTCAACATTGTTAACAAGAAGTAAGAAAGACCTTTTGTCCAGCAACATCCCACTCTTCCTGCCAGGGACCTCTCTTCCCTAGCGGAGTCCTTATGGGACAACCAGGATCCTGTGAGTGACAGTGATGGGAGTGTTCCACAGCAACAGAAGCCCCAGGAGTAGCTTGGTAAGTCTCAAGTGGACCCTGACAGTGCCCACTAGGACCTGTTGGGACTGAACAAGACAGGCAGGTGTCCCTCCAAAGACCTCAGGGAGAGCCCACAGCAAAGTGCCTGGGTGAAGAGATTTCTATGGGTTCTACTGACACAGACCAGGAGCAGCCAAAACAGTAGTCAGCTAGGAGGTAGTACAGATGGAAGGACTGGGCCAGCAGGGGAAGTGGGCAGCACTGGGAGGCTCGGACAGTGGCTATTTACCAGTCAGTAGAGAGTTCACCCATCAGCACCGTTGTTTGGCTAGTCCGGTTTGCTTCTCACAGATGTGGGCTGCAGAGTGGAGGGCTCACAGAACACCCAGCTCTTCCTCATCAAGGAACATGCTGAGCCCTTATCAGGTCTTCTGATGGAGTGCAGATTTGCTTTTGTTGTGGTTTAGATATTAGGTTCCCCCCAAAGGCTCATGTGTGAGACAATTCAAGGAGACTTAGAGATGAAATGATTGGGTTATGAGAGCCTTACTGAGTGGTAACTGCAGCTGGGTAGGGTGTGGCTGGAGGAGGTGGGTCATTGGGGGCAAGCCTTTGGGGTATGTATTTGGTGAGCTGAGCTTAGCCTCTCTCCTTCCTGATGTGCTGTCTGGAGCTCTCCCCTCTGCCATACTCTTCCACCATGATGTTCTGCCTCACCTTCAGCCCTGAAGAATGGAGCTGGCTGTCTATGGACTGACCTCTGAAACTGTGAGCCTCAAAATAAACTTTTTCTCCTCTAATTATTCTTTTCAGGTCTTTTGGTCAGTTCGACTGATCTGCTTTCTGGTCTCCTAATAAGCTGACACCTGATTCTCTTGGTGCTGTTATTTTTTAGTTCTTTTTTACTTGACCCACAGTGTAAATCTGATCACAGGACTGCTAAGCATGCTCTCCTTTAAGTGAGCTATATTCTTGCAGGCTTCCTTCTATATTTATTACTGGGAAATGGCTCCACTTTCTTTGGTTTGAACCTGTAGCTTTCTATTTATACATACTTAGCTGGCTGTGTGCTTAGCTGCAGATGTAGAGAGATTTAAATTCTGCTCCTTCGGCAGAATGGGGTGGAATTACACTGGGGGAAGGGAAGCTTCTAATGTACAATGCCTTCTAAAAACAGATTCCCTCATTACAGAGAAACGTGACCAGTTCCATGCTTCTGTGTCACGGCTTTCCCACACTGCCTGCCCGCCCTGTGCAGCAGCTCAGAGGTCATTCAGTTCACATCAATCACTGCACTCACGTTCTGCCATGTGCCACAGGAGCAGATCATTTTAGGACTGAACTACCCTCTTGTCTAGCAGTTGGGAAATATCTAAATGTGTGTTCCTTCTAAGCCTCCACCGCACTTCCACAGTTTGCCTCTGCATTGAACTATTTTTAGTTCTCATTTCAGTTCTTGGATTGATATAATTTAATTTTCTTGCTATAGTAATAAATGTTCTTTCTAGCCTCTGATGTAAACAGCCAACTTGTTTCAGTTTTGACTGTTTCTTGGCCAGATTTCTCTCCCCTTTCATCTTACATTCTTTTTTAAAAAAACTCTTTTAAATTTGTTTTAATTAGTTATACATGGCAGTAGAATGCATTAATGCACTTTGGTATATCATACATAGATGGGATATAATTTCTCATTTTTCTGAGTGTGCATGTTGTAGAATCGCATTGGTCATGCAGTTATGTGTGTGTGTGTGTGTGTGTGTGTATATATATATATATATATATATAATGTCTGTTCCATTCTAGTATCCTTCCTATTCCCACATCCACTCCCTTCCCCTCTCTTCACTTCCTTCTACCTAATCTAAGATACCTCTATTCTTCTCTAGTGCCCCACCCCACTTATTGTGAATTAGCATCCACATATTAGAGAAAACAATTGGATTTTGGTTTTGAGGAAATGGCTTATTTTGCTTAACCTGATAGTCTCCATCTCCATCCATTTACTGGCAAATGCCAAAATTTAATTCTTCTTTAAAGCTGAGTAATATTTCATTGAATATTTATACCACATTTTCTTTATCCATTCATCTACTGAAGGACACCTAGGTTGGTCCCATAGTTTAGCTACAGTATATTGAGCTGCTGTAAACATTGACATGACTGCATTACTGTAGTATGCTGATTTTAAGTCCTATGTTCTTTTGCTCTTAGTGGTTTGTAACCAAAAGTCTCTCCTCTCACCTTTTTCACCTCTAACTTTCTCTTGAAGACTTTCATTTAATTTCCTTTTCTCTTTCTCCTTTCTTTTTCAGTTTTGTTTTTAATAGCTCTCTTATAAGATCTTTGCCTACAGACAGTCAAATGCAAGTCTCATTTCCAGGAATCCATAATATTCATTTTATGAATTTTGTCTTATTTAAGTTCATGCTAAGACTCTCCATCAACGTTTGAACATGAGCATAAGCAGTCTTTTAATCTAAGATCACACCATGCAAATCATCAACTTCTTTTGGAAAAAAAAAACATATTTTTTATCTCAAACTGATGGAAACCAGGATTGGGCCCAGCTGCAAGGGATCACACCAGAAGGAAACACAGAAAGAAGGTATTTCTAACTGCAATCCCCTGCCCCTCACCACTGATTTTAGTCTGATCCAGAAGGATGCCTATATTCTACACCATGTGCAATAGCTTAGGGACTCCTTACACATTGGGACCACATGTCCTTTGATTCCTGGAGGCCAGTTATTTCCAGTATGTGCTGATGAGGAGAACAGAGCTAGGAGATGGCTGTGTGGGACACAGCACTCCCTCTGCCTAATCCAATATCCCTTCCATGGGCCACATCTACATGCCACATAGAAAGCTCAGATGCTTTACTGTCCATGATTCTATGGTTGAATTCTCAACATGGCCATGCTACAAAGAAATTCAAACTTTGCATGTGAAAAGTTTTCAAAAGTTTTAGATGCATGTGGGTTTTCTAGGACACTCATTGAGTCAGCAAGTTATAAAATACTTACTGTGACATCTGGCTCTAAATTTGACTGAAGAAGAAAGAAATAGACAGGTTGCTCTCTCAGAGACATTTCTTTGGCCAGCAGAACAAAATCCTTCTTTCCACTTCTATTTCACTGACTATAATGAATGTTATATTAGTCTGCAGCCTCCCAAATGGTTGCATGACAGATAAGAAAGTCAGTAGCAGGAAGGAGAAAAAAAGACTGCTCATATTCCTGCCATGGCCCCATGTATCATGTGGAAAGCTCACTCTCAGCCAGGGTGGGTGCTGAAGAAGGCGGGGCTAAGTGAGGTAAACTCAATTACATTTGGCATTCAGCGTTTGAGTTCTAGTCTGTTTTTCTCTATGCCACTAGGTTCTTTCAACATCTGATCATTGCAGATGTGCACGACAGAGCCATTCTCACCCGAGGATGGTGGGCACCTATGAATAACCCCCATGGTGTGGCAATTAGGAAGAACTATCATTTGGAATTCTGTGGAATCCTGGCTAAATTAGAGCCCCAGCTAGCCACTGACACCCCCAACCCCAGAATTGAACTGAACACTGGAATCGAGCTCCATTGTCAGTCTAGATATTCCTGGACTTGTGCTTGACAGCTCCCCAGAACATCTCCATCTCTGAAGAGTCAGAAAACCAAACACCACCACAGAGTTCTGAAGCAGGAACATGGGACAACTTAACAGACTAACACATCAAGCAAATGACAGATGCAATAAATCCAGTTCTCTGTAATCAGAATCCCTACACTTAAGAGAGGTCAGTTTAGTCTGACTTCTAAATAGGATATATGAAAGGAAGAATAAAGGGTTCTTAATTTGTAGGTCCCCTTGATTTTACCTCAAGAACAGTGGCACACTGCAGATCTTGAAACTCTTATGGAAATTGAGCAAGAAGATATCAACTTTGGTAAAGTCAAAAACCAACCAAAATATAAAAAACAAATTCAATTATAACCATATTCTTTTTAGATAGTAGTTACCTTCTCAAATGTAATTGTAAAATTTAACATTCTTACTGATTTTAAGGAATTCTGACAGTATGTAGTATACAACTATTTGATTGACCTGAAAGTAAGATCTTTGAGAAATCCTAAAAGTCAACATGAAACTGTATGTCATATATGAAATTTATAATATAAACAATCCCATTTATCAGTGAGCCTGCCTGATTTTTTTTTTTTTTTTTTTTACTTTTGGCTTTGAGTTACTCTGCTTCTGTGAAAGTATTTGTATAATAAATCTCATCTTCACTTTCATACTTAATGATCACTGGAAGCTTTGTAAAATTCTTTTAATTGATTATTTATAGTTCTTTCTCTAAATTATTACCCTTTTCTACCTTCTGACATGTACTCCAAGCTAGTATTTTAAAAAAAACTGTATTTTCTATAAAATAATTGAAATCTCTTTGTTATCTAATTACATTGTTAAACACATCTTTTTATGTTCTTATTGCCTTTATGTAATATTTATTACATACTATTAAAATGTTCAGATGTTATCCCTTTTTTTCATAAATCTTGATCTTGACTATGATTAGCATAAATAATTACTTGCATTTTATGGTGTGGTTGTTGGGGGAGTTATTTTATATCACAATTAACACAGGAGTGAGAAGAAGTCATAAACCAGGATTCCTGGAACTATATAAGCTCTTTGAAGAAAAATTTGTAAAGGAGGGATGAATATTCCATAAGGAAATTTAGAGAAAATATGCCCCTCATTTTCGATGGAATGTAATTTTATGGTAAGAAATGTACACAGCCTTCCTGCACTGTCTTGCTGGATTTCCTTGGACAGTATTCTTCATGGTCACAAACATGCCATTGTATGAGCAGACTTTGATCTTATAAGCCCTCATAATAGTTGTAATTTAAGTTTGGTTGGGCAAATAGGTGCAGCTCAGTGGTAGAGGGCTTGCCTAGCAAGACTGAGTCCCTGGGGGCAGGGGCTGGGGCTGGGGCTTAGCGGTAGTGCACTTGCCTGGTATGTGTGAGGCACTGGATTCGATTCTCAGCACCTCATTTAAATAAACAAAATAAAGGTCTATCAACAACTAATATATATATATATATATATATATATATATATATATATATATATATATATAAAAGAGTGAGTCCCTGGATTCAATTCCCAACAGCAAGGGAAAGGCAAAAAAAACAAAACAAAACAAACAGGGGCAATAGTCTTCTACATGCTATGTGCTATAAAAGGTGTTTGAGGATAAGAAACCAAGACTACTTTTCCCAGGAGATTCTAGATCATTTCCGTGTAATATGGAGAATGCCATTAACAAGCTTACCCAAGCAAGCAGGGGAGAAGAAAAGGAGCTCATCAAGCCTGAGGAATGTTTGGGAAGGCCATCTGAAGGAGAGGCTGCTGGATGCCTGGTGCATGTGCTTCAGAAATGCAGATTGTGCACCTGGAAGACAGTGGTCTTATTGAGAGCAATGTCAAATATGAAGGTAAAATAAATCAACAAATAGATTGGCATTCCCTTTAGCAAGGAATGCTCAATGAAACAAATAAATGACAGATAACCCTTTCAATATATAAAATATCTCTGAATCATCCACCATTAGCAGATATTTATTATTTCTCATTGGTGGCCAATTTTCTGGTTACTTAGAGAAGAGTGGAAATCAGAATAAGTATTTAGAGCAAGCCCAAAGTTATTTATTTAACAGTGTTTTACAAATATTGCCTCGTTGTCACACTACTGTATTCAATTGAACTCATTGTATCACTCAGTTATCTAAGGAATAGAGATTCTAAGTAATTTCAAAATAAAGGTAAAGTTATCTATCTACTGTGTATTAGAAGTAAGATTCAAACTTAGGTCATCTATCTTCATATTTTCTCACCAAAATATACTATTCTACAATCAAGATCCTAACTCAGGATGAAGTATGCAGATGAAGTAAGGCAGAAATAAGATTTCTGTAACCTTGGTTACTTATTTTATGTTGTATATATTTACTCTCCAGAGGGCAAAGACTGCATCTTAAATTTTCTTATTTTTCTTCTCGAATTCTAAAATAGCACTACCCATGGTACCTATACGGTGATACGATATCAGTCACATGCTCAACTTGGGCAAATGCAGTCACACGTGTGAGAGAGAAAGGAGGGAGAAATCTCAAGAATGAAGGTGTTTGCCCACTCTTCAATGTGAGTATTACTCTAGAGTAAATGAGGAGGGTAACTGAACCAGTGATACCTCCACCAAGCTCACTCCTCCAGCTGTTCACAACATGAGCATCTTGGGCTTTGAATGTAATTCCAGGGACTCAAAAATGCATAGCTTTCTTTAAAAATATCTCCTAAATGAAAGGTAATGAATTCATTGAGTGCTCAACTGAAAAACTGTGGTCTATTCCAAGGCTGGGGAGAAAATAGACTTCAACTTAAGTCTCTATTTTAGTCAGCTATTATACTCCTGTGACTAAAAGACTCAACCAGAACAATTGTAGAGGAGGAAAATTTTATTTAAGAACTCATGGTTTCAGAGGTCTTAGTCCATAGAAGGCCAGCTCCATTCCTCAGGGCTCAAGGTGATGCGGAACATCATGGTGGAAAGGTGTGGCAGAGAGAAGCAGCTCACTTGATGATTAAGAAACAGAGAGTTCTTCACTTGCCAGATACAAATTTATATCCCAAATCCATGCCCTCAATTCTTACCTCCTTCAGCCACACCCTATCACTTCAGTTACCACTCAGTTAATTTGTATAAGGGGATTAATTCACTGATGGGGTTAGGACTCTTACAACCCAATCACTTCCCCTCTGAACCTTCTTGCATTGTCTCACACAGAAGCCTTTGGGGGACACCTCACATTCAAATCATAATAGTCTCCAATGTTGACGTATCCTAAGGGATTTTAAGGGAAATAATTACATGGTCATGACTCTTGGATTCACCTATGGATTCAAACTCTTGTCACACGACTGTATTCGATAAAGAAGTCCTAATTGAACTAATCGAGTGGGCATTGAGTTATGGTGGGTCTAGGGTCAGTGTTAGTGGCACTTGGCTAGGGAACCAAAGATATCTGAATCTGGTTTAACTAAACACTCTGGTAACTCTCCACATCAAGGTGGTGAGAAAGAAAATGTAGCCCATGACCGCCTTTCCTCAGGTTACCCTGAGGTACCATGTTTCTTCAGTCCTGAAAGAGTCATTACCTTGCTCTAAATAATCACTAGAAGTCACTAGTGATGCCTGTGCATTAGGAATGCACTGGTGTAGCATACAGAGAAGTCCTGTTGGTGCATCCTGGCAGTTCAGGTAAGGATCAGGAATGAAGGTGAACCAACAAGGGAAGGCACCTTGTACTAGATGCAGTGTATTTCACTTTATCACTTAAGTATTTGTTAGCTAAATGTGGAACAGTCTAGGGCTTGGAATCACCTATGTTCTAAGTTAAATTTAATCTTCTATATTTTTTAACCTATCACTTTTAAAAATTCTGTAACTTTGCTAGATCTGTGTGTCTTCTTCTGACTTTGTTTACCTGTTTTAACACACTCTTGATGGTTGCTAAATGCCATCGTGAGTTTACCCAGCTGCAAGAGTTGCTAATGGATTCGCAGCTTCCACTTGCTACTAAGCTCCAAACTTATTTTGTAAGATTTGAGGTCACTCAGGGGGTAGAAGTTGAGCCCAGTGCTCCATGTCTTTGCTGTCATTCTGACTAGTTGACAATCGACCTTATGTCCTCAGATGGCCCTTTGAAGTTCTGACAAGGCTGCCTCCATCTCTCAATATGCAGGAAGCCAGGAAGCTGAACATGGAATAAGTAAGTAGCATGAAATACCACTAAATTATAAGAACTAAAGTTCTTTATTTCTCTCTTTTATCTCAAGCTCAATTCCCAAAGTCATAGTGATGCATTATTCCTTTTAAAGAAAGTTGATTTAATAATTAAATCCTAAAGTAGGCATGCAATATAGCTAACATTTATGTCCCATGAACCTACCAAATCCACTCTCTGTACTGTCGAAAATCCTATCCTAATGAGTGAAGTACCATTTTACTAAAAAGACAGATTTTCAGTTTTATCCTGGTCCCCAGTTGTATCTCTGTAAAAAGCAATTTGGATCACGACTTAGATCACAGATTTACTTTCTAAGGAGCCGTTTTGGCTATGTTTGCATGGTAATAAACAGAAAGAGTCTTTCTTATAGATTAGATTGCAATGCATGTGAATTTATGGAGCAGCTTCTTCATTTTTTAAAATGGAGTCGAGCTAGTTCATATTTAAGTTCCCCTCCATAATTAAAATGCCATGATTCTATGACTCTGCAGTCAGGTCAGCATCTCCTTTTTCTAAAGGATTAGAACTCAGGTAAAACTTAAAGTAGGTAGCAAAGGTAACTCTCATTCTCAGTCGCCTGTCAGATTGTTTCCTGCACATTCACAGGACATATCTTGTTCTCACAGAGTCACTGGTGTGCTTTCCCAACTACTCTAAATTATTGTTCCCTTCAGAGCTCAGCATTTGTAAGGGGAACTTGAAAACAGGAAAAGTCTTCAAGATACCAATGATTAATTCGCAAAGGTGAAACTTCAATAAATGTTGGTGGTCCTTCAATTGTCATAGCCTGCCTTATCTGCTCACTCCTTCTGGCTCAGCTTGAAGTTTTGTAGAATTTAACTGGCCCTAAAAACATTTCATTCCTTGTTCAATTTGACAATCAGTTGAGTAAAAGGTGTCAAATATTTATTCCCTTTATTGGTCAATATATGGCTGATTAATACCACTTTGATAGTAGACCTGACAAAGATAATGCATTTAAATTATATTGAGTTCTTTTTACATTATTTTACGGTGTATCTGTGTGCATACAGTGGAGTCTGGCAAACAATAAATTTTCAGAAGTTTAGGGTCATCACTGTACCTTTTGAGGCCCTTTGTGTCACATTAGAACACACTGTGACTCGGGTTGAGTATCTGAGGTTCTAAACTATGCATACCAAATATTGTTTGCATAAAAGAAATCCTTTTGGTTATAAAACATCTCCAATTTATAGCTCCCTTAATTAGAAGGCAAAGATGACATTTTCCAGGACACCATGCCCTGGCAAATTAATAAATTTCATTTTGTTCACATTAGGCCTCCCAGATAAATGAGGTTACGTGACTAAATGTATTTTATAATTGAGAACTCTAGTTTTCTTTAACAGTGAACACATTACCACATTCATCAGAAAGTTCCATTAACATATGCACAAGAGAATTTGACTAGATCTTTTCTTTTTTTCTTTATCACAGGAGATAGGAAAAGGTTACAGCTAAGGCACTGTTGACAATGGAATTGATATTTATATTAGTTATCCAGTTTCAACAAAACCAGTATTATCTGAGGCAAACCAAGATAGGGTGGCACGACAAAATTTTAATTATTTTGCACTAAGGTTAACTTACAGACATAACAGAGAACAAACATGAGGAATTGCTAAAGAATCCTGTTAAAAGGAAGAAATAAATGTCAACCTGTAATTGCTTCTTAAACCATATATTCACTTTGCCTTAGCAGGTGGCACTGAGAGTCACTGTCAGACGATGAGAGGGCCTGAAACTCTGGGTGCTTTCATTGTTATCATTGTTGTTTCTTTTTTCCCCTTTCTTTCATTTTTCTTTCATGTCTACTGTAGACATCTTCAAGCTCCACAGGATGAACTTTCCTTTGAAGGACTTGGATGAAATTTCCTGAAGAGTGTGGTCACTGGAACATTTTGATAATTTTTTTTGATTGTGGCGACTGCTCTGCTTTGGGCATTTTGAATGTGTTCTCCAAGAGCCTAAGTGTTAGAAGCTTGTCCCATCATGACGGTGTGACACACAGAGTCTAGGGGGCGGTCACTGGGTCACTGAGGACACTGTCATCAGAAGGGATTAAGGTGGTTCTTAGGGGACCATGACTTAGGTCTCATGAGAGAAAGTTGTAAAACACTACCCTGGACTCTCCCCAGCCTCTGGCTTCCTGTCTGGCCATGTAATCTCTCCCCCTCTTAATGCCTTCCACAGCGATATGATGCAACCAGGGGCCCTTCCAATAGTTGGTTCCATGCTATTTGGACTTCAGCCTCCAAAACTGTGCACTAATTCAACCTCTGGTTAGCATAACATCCACCGCATTCAGCTGGATCGCATTTGTCCCACCTAACAAAATGCTTGATTAAGACTGATTTAAACAATAAGAATACTTCATATGTCACCTAAAATTCCCACCGGTGCTTCGGGTACAGATTTTTATAAGGTTGTCATTTACAGAGAGGTTTCCACCTTGCTTCAAACTCTGGGACCCTAACTTTTATCCTGAAATTAGGTCCCAGAGGATTAAAAAACAAAATCGGCCACCGTGGCCTCCAAAGCCTAATCCAAAAGCAGGTAGGAAGGTGACTGTTTCCTGATGGGTCCACTTTTATCAGAAACAGATCTTTCCAGTAGCCCAATAGCAAACATATTTTGTGAACCAGAACAGTATCCAAATCATTTGCTGAAAGAAAGGCTTTCCCCATTATGATGAATGTTGAGACTTGCCTTTTGTCACCCCAAATACAGAGGCAAATATGAGAATCTGCTCTCAAGAGGAAGATTTAAGTGAGGATGGGGCTGCAGCTCCAAGCCCTCCCCCTGACACACACTGGAGTGTTGACTATATTCGAGACACTCTGAAAAGCTTCCTATTTTCTATTTCTGAATCCCCACAGCCATTCCATTAGGTGTGTTCAATTTTTATCCTCTTTTAGTAGACTTTTCAGGTACATTTATAAACTCTTCCAGACAATGCCAAAATGCTGGTATATGAAGAGTCCACCATGATCCACTTTTTGTGCCCTCTGCAGAACAGAGGCTATTGGGGTAGAACTTATAATCAGTAACTGAGGCCTACCCTGGTTCGTAGTTGCAGTGAGACAGAATATTGCATGTCAGTTATGCAGGGTGAATTTTTTTTACAGAAAAAGGCTATAGTTTTATCCTGAAGTAAAATGATTATTATTCCAAAATTAGAAAGAGGTAAGTTTTCCACCCACTGAATAAAACATGGATAAATATAGAAAATAGTAGAAAATTATGAGTAATGGAATTTTATTTGTTATATTGAAAGCTGGCTAAGGTGTAATGTATTTGATTATAAAGTATTGATAAGATTACCAACTTTATATTAACTTTATTTTTTGGTTAATTATTTTTTATTTGTTCTTTTTAGTTATACATGAATACACTAACTTTAGTATAAAATGCAGATGGGTCCTCAACTTATGATGGTTCAACTTATTACTTTTTGAACTTAGAATAGCAGGTGCTCAAGCAATGTGCATTCAGTAGACACTACTTTGAATTTTGATCATTTCTCTGGCCAAGTTTACATGGTTTGCCACTCTCAGGATGCCAGGCCCTGGGGTAACCACATATCTAGTTGGGCACTCAGTCACCAGGGTAAACTCCCCATACTCTTGAGCGCACTGCATCACTAACCAAAATACTCTATAGGACAGGGCGCTGAATGCATTACAAATGAACCATATTTTCAGTTTCTGTGGGGCTTATCAGGTTGTAATCCCATTGTAAATTGGGGAGAATATGGATGCAAAGCTGGAATTTGGCTTTTTTTCTGATAATGTTACAAAATGTTCTTCTGTTATTGGTTCATTATGAGTAAAATGTTGTAAAGTATTGCTCTCTATCTTTTGAGTAGAACGCAAATATTATATATTTTCAGAATTTGCTATAGCATCTATAGAAAACTAATAAAGTAACTATCTGTGAAGTGGACTGTATTCTGCTTTCTTACTCAAGTTTTTTTTTAACCAAATTTTGACTGTTTCCAGTTTCATTCAATATATCATTTCTGTCCTCCAAGCTAACATTTTCACTTTTTCTCCCTCCTGTCTGGATGCATGTCACCAAGAATAAAATCCTGACTTTCTAGATTCTTATGGGCACTTTAGCTGACTTATTATTCAGACTTTTTCCTTAATGTATGGGAAAAAAATACCTGGGAGCTGAAGCCCAAAAGCTTAGCATAAACATCAGAGGACTCTTCACTGCCATAGACCAAGTGTGGTTGGGTTTCTCTCTGGGAAATCCATGGCCTGGACCACAAAGGATTTCTGGAAAATAATTGGTCTGTGCATGCCTTTTTACTAGTGGTAACAAGGCCATGGTCAACATCACCAAGAGATCACCAAAAACACCTATGATCTAGGGATGGATATGCTAATTACTTAACTTTTGTCATTATACATTGTCACGTGCATCTGTCAAAAAATCATGTTGTATCCCATATACATGCATGGTTATTATGTGTCAATTAAAAATAAGCAAACAAAGATTCTCAACATTCTCCATAACTGGGATTTTCCTTTGCCAACCGCCTGGACTCCATTGGACTGGTTCATCTCCTATCTCTCGAGGTTCATCTCCTATCTCTCTAATACAACCTTTTTATTATCATTATTATTTTTTGTAGTTGTAGATGGACAGAATGCCTTTATTTTGTTCTTTAATTTTTTTTAATGTGGTGCTAAGGATCAAACCCAGTGCCTCACACATGCTAGGCAAGTTCTCTGTAAATTTGGGAGCAATTTACAGAGCTGCAGCCCCAGCCCCTCTAATACAAACTTTCATATGAAGATTTGCTGTTTTATTTTTGTCATTCCTGTTCAAAGATGGTTCATCTCCAGGACCTTAAACCTGACCTTTACTACCTCCTTTCAACATCTGGTTTCAGGGATGATGCAGGAATAATGTCAACAAGAATCTTTGGGAGACTAGTCCTCTGTAGCCTGGATGGTCTCAGAGATGCTAAGGTGCATATTCTTATCTTGAATAAGGACAGGAGCAACAGTTTGGAATTTTACCAAAGCCCTGAGCTCCCAGGAAACAGTGATGATGAAGATACATCCATCCCTTTATCACTTGGAAACAGACAACCCTTCCACAGGACCTAGCTGCCCAGGCCTCCTCCTTACCCTTGTCCAGCTGCCTCTGGGCTCCGCTCCTCTTAGGAGATGTTCCTCACTAGTAACATCTTCCTATTGCAGGAGCCTGAATAAAATCATCTTAATTACCTACTACATGCTTTCAAATCCAAACTGTTCAATAAAACTATCTCTATATTAAATGAGATATAAAATCTCTGTGAATCTGCTGCCCAAACCCAGCCCAAAACCGTGTGGTCACTTACCCTGTCCTACTGGCCTGGTCTTCTCCTCCAATCCACTCATTTCTTTCAATTTTTGCATTCTAGTTCAATTTTTTAAAGTTTCATAGTGCATTTATATTCCAAAGAGTAGATGTTTAACTTTTTATTATTTCATAACTGTACCTAAGGAGTTAATATGCCGGCTTATCTCTGGAAGGTTGCTTTTTTATTTTGCATTGCACCACTCTTGCTGCTAGGGGCACCTGTAGGGCACTCACTATACTGCAGTATATTGAGGTGTCACAGGTTATTCACCCCTTGTTCTATGAATGTGCATCACTTAGCAGAATTGCCAGTTTGCAGCGTGTGAGGAAAATCCAACTGGTACCATCTCAAATATTGTTTTTCTAAATGACGCATCAACTTGCAATCCCAACATAAATATTTCATGAAACTCTATTAATTCACTCACTCACTATATCGGTGTTAACTTCTTGCGTACTGCCACTCTGATGATGCATGTGAAATATTAATTTTCATTTGCCTGGTTATTTGTGAGTTACCGTGTCTGTTTTAGTCCTCTTCCCTGAAATGGCACCTGTGACTTTTGACTATTTATTTATTTATTTGATTTTTTTATTAGTTTGTAGAAAGCCCTTATATCATTCTTAAAAACCTCTGGTCAGGTAGCTGTTGAATAATTAGCCTAATATATGCTGCACCAACAGAAACAAATAAACGAGAACAAACCCTTAGCAGCAAGTCCATTTTGGTTTGGCCGTGAGACTTTCCAAGATCCCTTTATTCCAATGCTAACCCTAAAGGAGCACCTGCCTTCTGGAGTCTATTGATCTTGTGGGAGAAAGAACAGAGACAGCATAATTGGCTGATTGCCCCGTTGGTCATTAATACGCAACACTTCCATTCACATCATAGAAGCCAAAGCAAATCAAAGAGCTGGATATCAATACACAGATGACTCAAAACCCTCCCTTTGCCAAGAGGGCAACATTGAATAGTTAAAAATAATAATAGACTGTACGTGGTGAACGCATCATGGAGAGAGTTGCTTGTCCTCTCACTTTCTAAACTGGACGTCCATACCTTGTGAAAAAAAATCCAGGAGGCAAGCACTCCACCAACTGAGCTATATCCCCAGCCCTTGAGTACAATTCTGTTGTCTGTTATTCTGAATATACACCCAGAAGTGGGATGCCAGATCGTAGAGCTCTTTTCTATTTTCAATTTTTCAAGGAACTTCCATGCGGGTTATCCATAGCAACTGTAGGATTTTATATTCCCACCACCGTGTATTAGGGTTCTAATTTTTCCATATCTTTTCCAATGCTTCTATTTTTGTTTTTACTTTTACTTTTTTTATTTGATTGTTTGAAAAAGTCATCCTAATAGATGTGAAGTGATATCTCATTGCAGTTTTGACTCACATTTCTCTGAAGACTGGTGATGATGAGCATCTTTTCATAGCACCTTCAGACATTTCCACCCCTTACTCTATTAGAATCCTCTGCCCATTGCCTACTGAGTTATCAGTTTTGATTTTTGTTACTGCTGCTGTTGTTGATGCCTTTGCCCTCGATCTGCAGCAGGTCCTCACGTACAGTGATATTAGCTTCAGATGAGATGTACGGCTTGCAAAACTTCCTCCCATTTCATAGTTCTCCTATTCACTGTGGCTCACTCCCGTCCTTGTGCAGAAGGTTTGGGTCTGGTGCAGTTCCACTTGTCTGTTTGTTCTACTTGTTGGTACTCTTGATTTCACATGCAAGACATCACTCCCAAGACCTCTGTCGTGAAATGCTTCCATTCTGCCTTCCTGAGGGAGTTTCACAGCTTCAGGTTTCATCTTTAAAATTGTAGTCTATTCTCTGAGTTGATTTCTATATATGGTGCAAAACAAGGGTCTAACTTCACTTTTCTATTTGTGGATTCCAGTTTCCCCTGCCTCCTACTTTGAAGAAGCTATTCTTTCCTCATTGTGTTGTCTTGGAACTCTTACAGAAAATAATCTACTGTTTTACAGGATGAGTGATTTAGTACTGGGGTTTGGGTGTTGATCAACAGAGGATTTACATTTCTCTAAAAATTGGGCAGAATGCTTTAGGACGTCTCTCTCTGTGACATCAGCAGTGGTGTTGTGATTAACAGTGTCTTCTCTTTCTAGAAGCTTCCACACTCCCTCAGCCATGCCCACGGTAAGTAAACCAGTCCACACATGATTTTGAAGACGTCCTTCTCAGTTGAAATAGCACACATTGGGTGGGAGAAAGGGAGAGAGAAGGGAAACTGTATGGAAATGGAAGGAGACCCTCATTGTTACACAAAATTACATATAAGAGTTTGTGAGGGGAAAGGGGGAAAAAAAACAAGGGAGAGAATTAAACAACAGCAGATGGGGTAGAGAGGGAAAATGAGAGGGAAGGGGAGAGGGGATAGTAGGGGATAGGAAAGGTAGCAAAATACAACAGTCATTAATATGGTATTATGTAAAAATGTGGATGTGTAACCGATGTGATTCTGCAACTTGTATTTGGGGTAAAAAATGGGAGTTCATAACCCACTTGAATCAAATGTTTGGAAGATGATATGTCATGAGCTTTGTAATGTTTTGAACAACCAATAAAAAAAAGAATTTTAATGCATGAAGTTCAGGCAGTAAATAGTGGGCTTTCAAAATTCTTAGGGGGAAATTTTGTCAATAAACCTCTGTAATTTGTGATCTGAAAAAAAAAAAAAGGCAACGCTTTCCTCTTTCAAAGGTGAGACTCCTTCTCTAGATAGAAAACAAATCATCACAGGAATTTGGGACAATGGCAAGTGGCTGCACACAATGACCACAGTCTGCTTCAAAATCATGAAAAGGGAGAAATGCAGGATTGAAAAGAAAGAACCAACCCAGGGAATCATTTCTTTAGCTGGAGGAGAGAGAGGTTAAGAAAGGAGTCGTCAGTGACTCAGGCCCCAGGTGTGAAGGAATACAGATTGATCTTTAATTCCAAGTGGCACAATAATCAGGCCTGAGCTGAATCCAGGGCTCATAAAGCTGGTGGTAAGAGAGGGGACGCTGAGGACATTCTGCCCTGTGGTGGCTGGTGGCTCCAGCTCTGATTTCTGCCTTACGTGCTCAGTTTCTGTGCCTGTGTTCTGCGCTGTTTGGAAACTCCTCTCCTAACACTCCCTCCTCAGGGTGCGCTGCAGGATGTGTGAGCTCCCTCGCAGCCTCTCTCTTGTTGGATGTCCCCCCTGCATCCAGTGCTATTGTGACACCATCTTGTCCTTACATCCTCTGACACCAGCCTCTTCTCCCCTATCATCTTCTACGATTTCTTCTTATGGCTTCTTAAATTCTTCCCTTGTGCACACTGATGCATAAGGGATTTTCCTTCTGCATACTGATGTTCGTAAGACCCCCCCCCACCCACTTCCCATTGCCTCTGGACAATCAAGCCCACACTCAGGTTCTGGACTCCCCCACAGGGTGCTGAGAACATGTGCCTCTTGAGCTCGGATCTCCATGTGACGTCAGCAACCCTCTATTCCCCCTGCACTTGACATTCGTGTCCTGTCCTGGCCTCCTTCATGTGCAGGTGAACATTTTCTTCAGGAGCCCTTTCACAAGACAGCACCATCCATTCCTTAACAAGAACAGAAGACTAGGATCACCCTCATCAATTTCTTTATCTTTTTCATCCGTTTTATCTGCACCTTAACTAAGAATCATGCTAAGTAATTCGGCAAATCGTCTAAAACACATTTCTCTGTTCACCATGGAGAGTCTGCTAAGCTGGACAGCATTTCTCTAAGCATCAGTCCAACGTTCTTCTATAGGATGTCAAAGAAAAATTGTACCAAAGGAGACTTCATTCTTACTTGGGGCATTGTGATAAGGAGCGGCCAGATGTGGACATGAGCCAAGGTGGGGTGCTAAGACCTGGGGTGGGGAGACCAAGGACCACCTGTTTACTAGTTGGTTTCCTCTCATCTTCCTGAAAGCACACAGTTTTACACTCAGAGCAGGACTCCCACTGAGCTTAAGCTCCCGCATTTCCAATGAACTGCTAAGGCACTGTCTCGCTCTCCAGGGAGCTTGATGATCAGGCTTTCAGAAGGAAAATCCCTGGAGGGAGGTAAAACTGGCAAGAGGCCTTGAAAAGGACTTAGACCTCCAAACTGCAGAGGAAGATTTCTGTAGTTAGTGCTCTAGGGAAAGGGAGGCCAGGAGCAAGAAGACCTGGGAAGAACCTGTCCAGTTCAGCCCGGCTGAGGAGAACTTTAACCCTGCATGGTCCACAGCCTGCAGTCTTGCTTCCACATCGATCCCCTCACTGACGTCCCATGGTATTTCCAAACCTTCCACCTCACTGCGTTTCTTCCAGGCTGAGCGTCCTGCAGGGACCGCCCGCCACCTGCACCATGCTGCCTCTGCGCCATGTACTCCAGTTCTCCTGGTTATTCTCCTTCGCCACCTTTGTCTGTTCTGATTCTTCTTCCTGGAATACTTTTTCAGGTGTTGCTCTCCCTGGACTCCTGACTTAGGTTTCATCACTAATAAGCCTTTCGTGGGTCCGTATCAGGGATCCGCAGCGTCTCCCTTGCCCTGGGCTCAGGAGGACGGATGCCCTGTCCAGGAGGAGGCAGGAGCACCTACCACCAGCCTTGGCTAGGCTCTGGGCCAGAGATTAGAAGAGGAATGTCTCCACCTTTGGGCTACTGACCACTGGGGAGATGAACACACTCAGGATCTACCTAATACAGAAAAGGGTGCAGGGAAGAAAAAGCCTGGCCTAGTGATGAAATCTGGAGGGAGAAGTATAACATCTAATCTGACTCTTAAAGGAAAAAAGTGAAGACCATCAGGTTCATAAACGTGAGGAAAACATCCAGACAGATGGTGCGTCAAGACTGAAGACCTGGAGGAATCACTAAGCCTCCTGTGAGTGAATCGCTGGGAGCAGATCAGCATTGACATAAAACATGAAAGTCAAAGTCGTCAGTGGCTGGGAAATGGGCATGGCGAGGTCGGCGAGGTCAGGCTTTGGGACAGAGAATGAATTCCAGGGAACAAGACAGAATGTGAGTCAGGTGGGGGCAATTGGAATGATCTAGCAAACATCTATCAAGACAGGATCCGAGGATATATAGTATCAGGGATCCTTGGGAGTTTCAAAGATGTAATTTGCAGCTTTCATTTTGATTGTGTATTTGGGATCATTTTGATGACTGCCGGATTCCCAACCACTGCCACGTAATTTCAGCAGCTGCGTTGGGGAGGGTGATTAAAATGACAGACATCACCAAGGAATATGCCGTTAATTGCCACAAACTATAGAGAAAATAGAATACACAGAAAACCAAGCAAAATAATATATTTGCAGTAAGTGAAGATCATATGGTAAGGTACAAGTGAAAGTTTCATAGAAATTCCAATATAACTAGACAATCGGGAAGAGAATTACGTGAATCCCTCCCACGTGGCAGTGAATATGAATTCCAGAGAAGAGCAGACACCAGTAAAGCACAAACCTGGTGGAAGTGATTTACATTCAGCAAAACATCACTCATCAAATTCAAATATCACTTTCAATTTTAATTGATTTATAATTTGACTTCTATTTATTTTGTAATTACATTTCCATGCTTTTGTTTTATACAAATTATATCCACAGAGGTTTGTGTACTTATGTATCATAATAAAAACAATTTCTTTAGCCTCTTTAGATCTATAGGGATTTATTTTATTTTTGAACATGCCGACTCCTAGAGAGTTCACATTGCAATTTTGAGGTAGAAAGCCCGAGCTCTGTGTGGGGATGTGGGTTTGCTGGTGAGAAAAAGAGGCCATATTTTAATTACTAGGTGCCTCCTATGCTTTCTCTTGTTATATGGACTTTTCCATTCTTTCCTTCAAGTCAGACTGTGAGCTGATTACAATCTGAGTTTATATCAATTGTGTTTTTTTATCCTTTTTTTGATGTCGATGAACGTTTATTTTATTCATTTATTCATATGTGGTGCTGAGAATCGAACCCAGTGCCTCACACATGCTAGGTGAGTGCTCTGCCACTGAGCCCAACCCCAGCCCTCAGGTGTGTTTTTGTTAACCCGTAAATCTGTAGTTTTGAGCAATCCCTGCATTTTCAAAATCCTCCTCAAGCCTGTACAGTTGTGGTCTCTGTTACTGACACACTTTGGAGATGACAACCAGAAACAACTCCGATAGCTACAGTCTCCTTTTCAAAAAAAATTATTGTTAATAATTTAACTTAACAAAACCTGTCTCCATCTCATTTTTAACATCATGTTTTACAAGGGCAACATGAACATCATCCTCAAAGATAACATCTGCTGCCAAGAAGCTGATTTGAAGACAATTCAAGGCTGAGGAAGCCGCAGTCTCGGGGCGTCCAGATGTCTTCTCTGCCCGGCTGACATCAGCAGAGCTTCCTTCAGGGCTCATCTCAGCCCGGCTCTGCAGGTAGGACTCCAGAGGCTTCCAGAGCAAACGAGATGCCACTCTCCTGCCTCAGCACCAAGATGAGGAACAGGGCTCTCCAACACAGGGCTCACTAGTCATAAAACCTGCTTTTGAACATAGAAAGCTGAAGCCACCGCATAGCTAGAGATTTTTTAAGTACCTTAACTCTTCAAATTTATGCTTTCGCCTGTGAACGATCTGATGAGTGCAGAGGCCCCCACCTTTCCTCTCCTACTTCAAGTACCTCCTCCCCGGAGGAGCTCAAGCTTCTTCCTCCATCAAGCAAAGTGGACTTGGGTAGGACTTATGAAAAGAAGGAAAAGAAATCTCCATTGGAATACTGCTTTACACCCAGAGACCAGCCAGCTTTGGGTAGAGGTTACAGAGAATGTAATCTGCCTAATTGTCCATCTGTGTGCTACTCCTTCCTCAATCTCACAGACTTTACCTAAGGTCCCTCGCTGGTCTGACAAATGGTGGATGGTGCCCAAGTCCACTTAGATCACATTATGGTTCACACTCCGAAAATCAAGAACCAGAATGGAAAGAATGACCTGAAATTTCAGTCTACCCTTGATATATTTGAGAGTATGATATCCTGGAATATCTAGAAGAGACCAGATAGCATAATACACAGCAGATCCCCAGCCAACACTCAAACCATGAACAGGCTACTTCTGCTTCACCTGTAAAAGGGAAGAAAATAACAGTAACTGCCTTGTAGGGCTACAACAAGGGTTGGATGTATCAGGAATGGTGTTAAAATGTAAAATGATCCCTCAGAACGGTGTTCCCCTCACAATTAACGTTCCATGGTTGTAATAGAAAGTAAATTTTACAGAAGTACACAGAAAGTCCTTTATTTCTTGTCACAGTCAGCTAAGAAAGATCTCAAAAGTGCATGAAGATGAAGAGGGCAAGGTCGTCAGGGAGATGCTTTCTTACCTAATGGAGTAAAATAATTTGCAAAAGCAAAATGATAGAACTTCATGCCTTAGAAGTACAAGCTCCCTGGCCCAAACTGCAAGATATCAACGCTAATGGAACAGATAATCATTCTTAAAATTAAAATCGAAGCAAAACTCACAAAGTTCCCAAAGCCCCATGTGTTGCTTCTAGACATAAAATAAGACTGGCAGTAGGCAGCTTCCCCCAACACCCGCAAGACCAATTGTCTCCTGACTCAGACTTCGCCCCAAAGATAACCTGAAATAACCTCCCTCAATTGATTTCTCTTCTCCGAATGCCAAGAATCCTTCTATAAGATTATACTGTACAAAATTCAGCCTTGGAGGCATTTTAATGAAAGTTCTCTACCAGTAGGAGATATGCCAGTGGAGGAAAAAACACATTCTTAGAGACTCCACAAATAAAAGGAGTATTGTAATCCAAAGAAGGCCATGAGCCCTCATTTAAAAGACTGAAAATTCCTCCCAGGAAGAAGGCCACTTTTTAAGACCATCTTCTTAAGACATTAAGTCTTAACTTTGAGAACTTGAAAAGAGCAAAAATGGGGAAAATTTCCCCTTAAATAGTCCACATTGATGAGGAGTTTGTTTTTTGCCTTTGAAACAGCACAACCTAATCAAGAAACACTGAGCGAAGATCCAAGGAAGAGATGCAGGGTCGTAAGTGTGCCTTAATATCTGAAGAGCCTTGTAGTTTCCCAGGCTAAGGATTTGTGGCCTCCAAACGTAACTTTGAAGTATTGTGATTCACATAAACATCAGTTTTAATCAAATTGAATATTGTTTTTCAGGAAAGCTCAGATTTTAAGGAAGGAATTTTTTTAAAGTCTCCTGGAGCATTCAGAGACCAAAGGATTTGATATCACAAATCAGTCTCCTCAGAGAGGGTTAGGGATGGCTGGGGAGCATGAGAAGCACAGCAGGGTGCTGAAGCCCTACCTGGCAGCCTGGAAGTCGTGGTCCCAGGAGAGGGTGCCCTGGAGAGAGGTCCTGAGGACCCCTCTAGTCCAGGACACTCCCAAGGCAGTTAACCCCTGCTCTCCCTCTACTCCCTTTGTTTGACCATCTGCTGGGGTTCCAGTGGCCCACTGGAAGGGAGAGGAAGACCCTGTGGATGGAGCAGTAAGTCAGGGTCCTGGACGACACCAGGTGGAGAAGGAGGAGGATGTGGAAAGCCCAGCTGAGGGTGGCCAGCCGCCTCCCCACACTAGGTTTCCAGAAAATGGAAAACCAGACATTCTGTTGACAAGAATATGAAGCCTTCCATTTATGTTATTTTCTTAAATGTTTGTGTTTTTAGTAAATAAAAGACAGAATGACTGTGAATCATTTTGATGAAGTTAAAATTTATAAGAATGGAACTTGTTACACTAAAAATTCTTCATCTTTTTAAGACTACCCAGTGTTCACGAATAAATATATCTAATGAGACAATGAAATCAGGCTGTAAGCCAAGAAAGAGATCAAAGGACTAACTAAGTCAAAGCTAAAATCTTTATTTTCTCAGGATTTAGTTTTGAGTTTTCCAGCAGCAAAATCCAGAGTTTAGAAAGGTGGGAAGGAAGAACATCTTTGCCGACATCTGCCTATGGTTAAATTATTTATGAATTTCTAGTTTTTAAAAAACTGTGTTTTCTAATTTTGATGTTAAATATCAAATTCCATTTTAAATTAACATGTGATTTTAAAATGTATATTATGTAATAAAACTAAGATGTTTAGTATTTTACCTTGTCTTGGATAATTTTTTTTCAAGAAATGAGCACTGTTACTAGTAATATAAACATGGAATCGGGGACAATGCATAGTCTAATTTCCTGCAAATATTTGCTTTTCTTCACTAAAACAATGTAGACAAAGTATTAAGTAAATGAGACAGGAATTTAGGATTGTCATTACAATGTTTTAGGGTTTAAGTGAGTTCGAATTTTATAAACTTAATGCTCTAAAAATGTGACTTTATTAAACAGAATCCATAGGATCTATAAACTAATATTTAATTTTATTTAGTGTTTGCAGGTACTTTATAAACCTTTCAAAAAATTGTTATTTTGTGTTTGGGAGTTGAGCTTCATCACTGAAATGGATATATATATCTTCAATACTCTTTGACATTTTGAATTTCATGCTAGGAATTTTTCTATTTAAAATTAAAATGTTTGAAATATAAGGACACACAGAATAAAGTTGGATTTTGTTGCATTATTCAAAAAAGATCCTGACTAAGCCTCTATAACTTATTTCTGCATATCTTACCTACTTGCCATGAGAAATTCCGAGAAACCTCAACCCCTGGATTTCCCTACAGGAAGCCTAAGACTGGTGCAAATAACACTCCCTGAGCGAATCACTTGGAGTGATACATGGCAAGCATTGGAACAATATGAATAATAGAATAGTAAATCGCATGGTGCTTCAAATGTGGAGACATTTCCTATCATAATATAAAGACCAGCTGTGGCTCTGACAAGTTTTTCTACAAAGAAAGTTTGGCTAAGTTAAAATTTAATTGAATATGCAAAAACAGAAAGTCTACTAATACTAGAAAGTCAAGAATTACTGCCAGAAAGGACTTGCTCAGAGGGAACTTCAAGACATGAACATTATGAACTATCCATTTTTACAAAACTATAGTTGGATTTTAGTGGCAAAATGAAAGATTCGTTTGTTTTCTTTCCAGTTGTCTCAGAGATGACTGGCAGAAAGCCTTGCCCCTCTCCTCCTACAGTTTAATAAAGTCATGGATACAAAAGAATAGAAAGAACAAGCACCCAAAGAGTATCAAAAGAATTTATGACTGAACTCTTCATAGTATCATTTACCTCCAATTAAAGAAGAAAAGACAATATTGAACAAAACTATCTATCATGATAGAGCATCATTGGCTGTCAGCAGAAAAAAAAGTGATTAATTGCTCATTCCTTGGTGTTCTAAGGACAGAAATACTTCAGAGGAAATCACAAGTCCATTAAATAGATTATTTTCTCATATTAATATGATTTTCAAATATTTTAGGAAAGAATCATTAACATGAACGAAAATGGAGTTCACTGAGAGAAGCCAAACATTTTAAAAGGAATATGATAATATTAAGCAGAAGTGGAAAATGGAAGCATGAACTCTATCTTCAAAAGACAATATACAGTTTTCATGCATGGTCCTTCTGTCCCCTGAAATGCCTAGAAACAAGGCCATCCTAAGGCCAAACCCCATTTCCCACGGACAGATCCAGAGCTCCTGGTGGATCCAGAGTTCTCTCTGTCCTGGGGAGCCTACAGCATGCCCTAGGACCAGAAGGCAGAGTATGTCCAAGGTTAACAGAGTCTGTGAAATGGGCCTAGGAATTGTCCCCATGGAATGGAGTGTCCACAGTTGGAGCATCCAAAGGGAACCAAGGCTCTACTTTATTGAAAAACACTAAAGGACATGAGTTCAAATGACCCTCTCAACAAAGTCAAAGGAAATAATAAGGTATTTTAAACTAGAGAAGTATAACGTATAACGCTGTCTTGCACTTCATATACATTAGAAACACATTACAGTGATAGAATTCTGTGAGAGAACAGAAAAAAAAAATAACATGTGAAGACCTCCTCATCTGTAGATATCTACCTATTGAGATGCCCACATTTCTGAAGCAAGAAGAATTTGGCCTTTTTAGGTAACAGCCTTGTTACTCTCCTATTAAAGTTGAATTAAGTAATTAAGGGTTAAGAATTTATGGCCATATTTTATAATTTATGAACAGTATCATAACATATAAAAGAGCTTAGATTTACTGTGTTCATATGAATAATTCATTACATTATAAAAATTATCTTGCAATAGGAGACATTTATTTAAAATAACATATAATTGAAGTACTTTAAAAGGAAATACATTTTTGAAAATAAAGAGGAGGGATTGGATAATGGAAGAACAGTTGGAAGAACCTAAACTTCCTGTGTACATAGAGGAATGTAGCACAGTGAATCTGACCATAATGTATATCCACAAGAACCTAATTAAAAAAAAAAAACTAAATAAAAAGCAGAAAGATCAGTAGGGAGAGGGATGGAAAGAGGAGGGGTGAGGAGGAAAAGAGGAAGTAATGGGGACTGAATTAGAGTAAATTACATTCCGTGCTTTTATAATTGTGGCAAATGAATCCTAACATGGTTTATAACTGAAAAGAACCAATAAAAATGATAATATATGTAGACTGACTTCGACATTATACAATGAATGCTTGAATCAAAATGTTGCATGGTACCTCGTTCTTATGCACAAATTTCAAGTTTTTATCAGTTAAAATTTTAAATCAAAAAACCCGTACAATAAAAAGATTAATGTATGTAAAAATACTTATGTTAATGGATGGGATCAAAGATAACCTAAAAATGAGAGCTGAATGTTAGGGAGACTTATAAATTGAGTGATAATATTTGCAAATAGAATTAAAACCATAGAAGAGAACACCTCGGATTGCACCAACCCACGGTGCTTTCACTTATCAAGAGAAGGGGCAGGCCAAGTCCAGCACCTGAGGCAGCTGTGGGACCCTGTCGGGGTCCGGCTGCAGCAGAATAGCTTGGGGGGTGACGAATAAGTTGTGTTCACTGATGCAGCAGGAATAGGAGCTGTTTATTGTAGGACAACAGAGCTATTTATACATTTTGCACAGCTTATCTTAATTAGCATAAACTAGATACATCAATCAACCAATAAGGCATCTCCAAACTTAATGGCTAGCTTTTGTTACTTTTCAAACCACTCCCTCTGACCTTTTGCCAGGCACCATCCAGACTTGTTTACGAACTCTAACATTTCTCTGGCAAAATACCAGGTGTTATTTTTGACTTATTTATGGACCTTAACAGGACCCGGGCCTGGGGGAACCGACACATAGGGCCTCCCTCCTGTCTCCAAGCTCCTCTCTCAGCTGTTCTTTGCTCAGCAGCTTGATGACAACATTAATAGAATAGTGACTACCTAGGGGTACCCTGTGGCTTGTAGCCTGACAGAAGGAAGAGAAGTGAGGGAAAAAAGTTTCCTAGCGGTAAGAGAGCTGTCTACAGGTCTTGTACAATCAGTTTTAAAAGTCAACGCCTCTGCAAAGTGTTTGTCTACAGTAGAACTGAGGTGTCTGCCATGTAAATGACGTGCCTTCACATTCCAAGTTCCCTCACTCACAACCCGGGGATCCGTCCTCCCTCCTCCTGTATCACAAGCTTCCCTTCCGGAGGAATGTCATGGATTCCTGTTCCTTCCTCCATTTCCTTCCAAGCGTGTGGTTCAGAGAGAACAGCAGTCATGTTTGAATTCTGCACCGGTGGCCCCTCTCCCTCCCAGGAGTTTCAGAGCACGCCATCATCTCTGACACCGCAACCAGACAGAACTTTAAAGTCCAGGCCTTGCTGTCACTGAGAAGCTGTGTGTCTATTAGAAAATTCATTCACTTTTCTATATAACATTTCTTAACTGATGAAAGATGATAATAAGAGTTACAATTTCACAAAGTCAATTGAAATTACATGGCAAGCACGTGGAACATGCCTGAATAAATCGGATGCCAGCAAAAGTTCTGCTGGAATCATCACCATATATTGTGATTTTTTAAAAAAAAAATTGTCCTAAAATCAGAACTATTAAGGAATAGAATATATGACACTTTTATTTCTGAATCTTTGGTATTTAATATTGTGTACTCACTACTGTTCACAAATGAATGCATCAGTAAATTAATTCAATGCTTAGCTGATAAAACTGTCTTCTAGATTCCTTCTAGTTGTGGAATTATGACTCAATATATGAGGACTATTTTATCCTGGATGAATGGCAATTTGGGCAAAGAAAGCTCAGAAACATTTGAACTCACAGAGGTTTGTACAGTTTTCAGCCACTTTGAAGAGAAAATGTTTAGGATAAATTAATTCTAGCTTTAAATAGACTCAGTTATATTAAATGAAAGAAAACACAATTTTCTGTGTGGTTTAAACTCGTAATTTATGTAGAGGGAAAAAAAGCAACCTGGTAAAATATGTAGGACATTATTTCATATCAATCTATCTACGTATTTAAAATGTGCTGACTATGTAAAGATAGTATGAACATCCCGCAGTGCCCATTACTGGTGGTTAAGCAATTTCATTCACAGAGGAAAATACAACTAATTTCAAAAAGATGTGTGTGTGTGTGTGTGTGTGTGTGTGTGTGTGTGTGTGGTGTGTGTAAATACATACATGCATATAGAGAGAGAGACAGAGAAAGACAAAGACAGAGAAAGAGAAATAATGTCAGCACAGATGAAGATGGATATGGACACAGATTGTGAGGAACACTTTCATGAAACACAGGCCTTCTTTGCATAAGAATGTAGTGACCCCAGGCATGGGTATTCTACCTGGGAGATGCTGTCACTCCAAAGTCAGTGCATGTATGTCAACTGGAAAGTGACAGGGCTGAAGGAGAATCCTGCAAAGCAGCGTGGAAAGTAAATGAACTGATGTGGACCCAGGTAGTGGTTTCTGGGGTAGTTCCATTCCCAAAGGATCTCAAAGCCTGGGAGCTTCCGTGCTCCACACCTTTCTCTCATAATTGCCTTGTGGCCAGGAGATCAACAGCTTTCCCTCCAGCATCACCTAGTCACAAGGAAAAGGACAGCTAGAGTCCTGAACCCCAGAGACACAAAGTCAGACGGACAAAGGCTCCAGTTGAGGCCCCCTCTTAACAGGACCTGTTCTGGAAGCTCCGCCCCACATTCCACTTTCCAAAGCTTAACCCCCTCACTGCAAAGGCCATAGGGAAATGTGGCCTTTCAGCTGGAAAGAACACCATCCAACATACTCTCAGTCCCGTTAGCAAGGGAATAGCGGCAAATGGGTGTTGGATGGGTGTGTTGGAATCTTAGCGGCCAGCGAGTTTTTCATCTTTTGCATTGCTATGTTTTACTGAATTATTAAACAAATAGAACACATCTATTATTTAAAAGTCAACACTGGTAAGCTCACCAACATTTTTTATTAATAGAGATTTTTCTTCTCTTTAATAATAGTTTAAGTTCATAGGAAAATTGAGCAGAAAATACTCCCCATACTCCCCAGCCCTCCATGAGTGAGCATAGACACATCGTGATTGACCAAAGTCCTCAATTTTCATTAGGACTCGCTGTGTTACACATTCTCTGGCTTCTGACACTTCTGACAAGCCTTTCATCACATGAATCTACATTTGTAGTATCACACTGAAGAATTTCACTGCCCTAAGCCCCCTGTACTCCACCTATTTATCCTTCATTTTACCCAAACCCTCTCTACCAGAAAATTGTTCTGTCCCCTTGGTTTTTCTACTATGTCATGTGCTTAGAATCAAAATCTTATGTAGGCTTTTCAGATAGGTTTCTTTCACTTAGTGATATGTATTAAGGTGGCTTCATGTGTTTTTACAGTGACAACTCATTTGTTTTTAGTGCCAAATAATGTTCTATGGTGTGGCTATCTCACAGTTTATACATTCACCAACTGAAGAAGATATTAGTTGCTTTGCAGGTACAGAAATTATTAATAAATCTGCTGTAAAATTCATGTGCAGGTTTTTGAATTGACAAAAATTCCCAATCATGACTTAATTTTAGTCACATGGCCTAACAAATTTTGGCAAAAATTTCAAAGATGTTAAGATTTTTAAGTACTCAAGAACAATTAAATTTTGATATTGGAATTAATTTGTCCATCAACATGAAATGCAATTTCATTGTTTATATCAAACACATCCTTCCATGATGAAAATATATATGGAATTACCTAATATGAATATAAAATATACTATTTTATATTCATATTAAACAGTTTCATATCTATCCAGTTTTACTTTCTGCGTTGATATTTGTGTATACATTTTGAAATACACAAGACACATCTTTTTATGTGAAGCTGCATATTGCCATAATAATGATCCTTTATTTGAATTTTATTTTTAAGTTATTCTAAATCTTTCTCACTTATTTTAGAAACAGATCATAAATCTTTCTCTGTCTAAATCCTTTCCAAATAAGTTTACGTTGCAGATTAATCACTTTTTTGTTTATGTTATCTGTTCCTAGTATCTAATTTACTTCTACTTGCTCTGAGCTCATGTCAGACAAATCTAGATGCCTCATATCATCATTCAAGTCTCGCCATGCAGTGGAATCCCTCAGTCAACTTTCTTTAGTTGTATAGAATTCCAAACCACTTTGAAACTGACTCAACCATTGCTAGTGGCATGTATGTATTTTCAGTGCTTGGTTTATAATATCCCTTCTCTCCACTCCCTATTCAAGTCTAACTTCTTCAAATGCTTCCAGTACAAGAGAAAGTTCCTATTGCCATTCTTCAGGTGTCCAATAAACTCCTACCCAATACTCCAGAAGATCTTGGGCTCTGTCTTTCTGAATAGCTGTACTTCAGCTCATAACACATACTTGGTACCCTGTTTATTGTATTATTATCTAGCTGTTTTTATATGTTTGTCTTCTAACATCATCTAGGTCCCTGTTGGGATCCCATGCATTATGGATAACATGGTAGATAATCAATACTTGCTAGGTTTTTAACTAGTTGATGATTGATTGCTATCATTTATAAACATGCTAATACAAGCTTTGTTTTTTCACCTGGCTTGTCCAACCTATCTATACCTGTAGATTAATCCCTTTCTAGATTCTGCAAATGACCTTTTTTAAGCAGGCAGGAGGAATACAATCCAGGTCAATAGTGTTTTCATTTATTTGGGATATTTTGCTGTGGCATTGGTAGACTCATCTTCTGAGAATCTTCCAGTAGTTAGACTGGATGGTTCTCTCTCCTCCTCCCATGTGCTGCTAAATCACATCCCCCAGCTAGGTGGACGTGAGCAGTACCTGTCTTCTAGTGTTCCATCTGGTGTGATGGGTTCTTTCCCATGCACAGGCAAGTTCCTGAGAAAATGGATGCTATTTCTCTTGATCAACACTGTTTTCCAGGTGCCTTGTGAAATACCAGTGGGCTCTGAATAGCAGCCTCCTGAAGAGCCAATGTTTTCCTAATATTTGCATTGGAGTTTGTGCCTTGCTGTTGAGGTTTGCACTGATCACAGTCCTCATTTCCTTCTTGAATAGACCTGGATTTTGAATAGATTTTGCTTGGGAAATTTTTAAATATGGTACTCTATAGTTTTTTCTCTCCTCCTTTAAATACCTCACAATTGGCTTTTTTTCCCCCATATCTAGAGAAGCTTCAGTCTTCAATAAACAACTCATCTCATTGCCAACAGAGACCCAATTCAGGGATGGCACAATGAGTCTAGCCTGGAGTTAAAGTTAAAATAGAGTGATTTTAGCATATTTGCCGTCCAAACATCTCCATGCTCCAGGTTGTATCACAAGTGGGTGAACCTTTGAGGAAATTCAGCAGATTGTGGGTTTTCGTATCACTATAATCTAACAGGTGCTTTAAGTCTCATCATGGTGCTTTTCACAGAGGTCTTCATAGTAAAATTTGTTTGAAAAAAAATAAAAATTTCTATTTTTAACTGAATCTCAAGCCCACCATGGTCATGAACTAGCTCAGAATTTTCTATGTATTCTAAGCCTTAGGTTATTGCACATATTCATTGCTGCTTTTATTTACTTCTAGCTTGATTATCTATATTAAATACAAATTTTAGCAAAATACTGTTTCCCTTTTTCCTTTATTCAATCTTAAAATGACAATAACATTTGTCCAAAATATGTTCAATTCTAAAAAGTCTTTTCCTATTTGACTTTCTTTATTCATAATGGGAACAATCAAATTTCCCCCAAATTTACTCAAAAAGTGAGGAATAAATTTGAGAAGTGAGCAGTGGTGTTTTCTCTTCTCAAATCCTCTATTTTAGTCACATTTTTCATTGCTGTGAGCAAGAGACTGAAATGAACAGATTTAAAGGTGGAAAAGTCTCACATTTTCAGAGGTGTCAGTCCACAGAGGGCTGACTCCATTCCTCAGGGCTCAGGTGAGGCAGGACGTCATGGCAGAAGGGTGTGGCAGAGGAAAGCATCTCCAGACAGGACACCCAAAAGCAGAGAAACGAGACCCGCTGTGCAGGGATATAATATATGGATCTAGTTCTAAATATATAATTATATATCTATAACATATGAATCACCCCCAATGGCTGATCTCCTCCAGCCACACCCTAACCTGCCTATAGCTACTGTCGAGTTAATCCCGATTAGGAAATTGATCCACGGGTTGGCTTAAGGCTCTCATAATCCAATCATTTTACAGATAACTCTCCTGGCATTGTCTCACACTGGAGCATTTGGGGGGTCACCTCATATCTAAACCAGAACATCCTCTCACTATAAAGAATGCCTAATGGCAGTTTGGGGATTTTAAAATGCTCTTATACGGGTGAAATACTAAATTAGGCTGTGTGCTTTTCATACCTTATCTTTGGCTGCAGAGATGTTGCTGTGACTGTTAGTGTTTTGAGATGCATTCCCTGCTGTTGTGACAGGCTTTGCATTATGGATGCTGTGGGGAGAAAAAAAGCAGAACAAGTCAAAGCAAATAAAAGCATAAAAGACTCTAAACACCAGGGGAAATAAGGCATGTGTAACCTTTGTATTTCTCTTTAGAAGGAATGTAACTTAGTAGTAATACTTTTGAAAGAGAAACAATGATCCAAATAGTAAGGACACTAAGGACTTAGAATGGCACTCCATGTCCTATCAACTTTCTGTGTCCTTCTTAGCATGTAAGATACAAGATTAAATAGAGATTTTAATCATTCATCTAAACATGAAGTACCCGAGTCTAACAGTCACAGTTTGGAGTATTTATACAACTTTTTAATGATGCTTCTGTACAACAAGTCATAACTTTAAAACCTCTCAGAAAATAGGCATTATTGTATTCTTTAAAAAAAAAACTTTTTAGTTGTTGATAGAACTTTATTTATTTATATGTGGTGCTGAGAATCGAACCCAGTGCCTCACACATGGTAGGCAAGTGCTCTACCACTGAGCTATAACCTCAACCCCTCTTTATTTTTAATAATAAGATAAAGAGTCTCAAAGAAAATAGCCACCATTAACATTGAATAGCACAATAGAATTGTGGGCCACTTAAAAGTATTGCTATACAGGATTTCTTTAAAATAATACTTTATGAATATCGTTTGCAAATCTCACATAGAAATTTTCTTAGCCTATACAAATACACAATTTTTCAAGGTGTGAGAAATAATTTAATTAATGTGAAATTATCTACGAAATGAAAAGAAATATATCACTTAATTTTCCTTTCCAGTCCAGCAATTTTAAAACTGGGATGAAAACATACACAGTTCCTAAAGTTCCCGTTCTCTGATGGCATTATTATTTTCCAAAGTCCTGCCTGATTAATCATTGGCTAATGGTGGCACAAGGGATAATTTGTAATTTCTTTCATTTAATTGTCACAGTCAGAAAAAGAAATGAAATTATCTTTTGTCCATTGGTGAAAATAGTATTTGCAATATATTTCCCCTCAATGATTAGTGCTTTTTACACATTGGGTACTTTTTATTAATAGAAACATAGAATTCATACTGCAATTTAAAGCTCAGTTATTTGCAGGCTGGCTGCCAACTGTGTATGTGTGCATATGGTATGGGCTGTGAGGTTGTGTACCAAGAAATAGGCTTGTTGTGTACTGGTTACCAACTTGTCTGAGTCTGATGGGATGGAACACCCTACACAACAACTTTCACAAAGCAGCTTCATTACTTATGGGTACCCTGCAAAAAGGGGCCACAGAAGGCCATGATTCATTGTCAGTCAGTCCCTCAAGGCCAGAGCTCTTCCCGGGCTCAGTAGAGGCCTTTCTATGTGGGCTTGACTTGCGCTGGAGCTAAGGGGCTATGGAACACAGCCCACTCTGGGATTTACATCCTGTGGGTTATATGACATATAGCGTTGAAGGACATCCTATTCATTGGAAGGGACAGGAACAGAGCCTGAGCTGTCTACCAACTCTTTTTTCCCCAACATATTCCACATATTCCACCTTTGTCCTTGAGAGTACAAGCAAGAGGACAGGAGCAGTAAGTTCATCCAGGGCCATCCAGAGAACTGACTGCAGTGCGCATTAGCAGTCATTTCCTATTCCACCGCACACCCACTCCCTGACCTTAGGCCTGAGTGGACATCAATCTATAAGCATACTTATTTTTGCTCCCTACCTCTAAAGTCTAAACTACATTTTATTTGCTTATTTTTACCTACAAATTCAAAATTTGGTTAACAAAAACTTTACATGATTGTTCAGGATATTAGTTTCCTATTGCCACCACACACATTTCCTCCATTTTTGAAACTTGAAACACTAAAAATTTGTCTTTATTCATCTGTAGGCCATAAATCTGGAAGACTCAGCTAGTTTCTCTACTCCAGCTCTTAAAAAGCCACAACTGGGGTCTCCGCTGGCCAGCCCTCTGTGACAACTGCTCCCAAGCTCCGTCAAGTGATGGAAGAATCCAGTGCCACCCAGCTGAGGGACAGAGGTCACCACTTCCTTGTGGCTGCCCGCCAGGAGAGGGCTGAGCTCCGGTGCCCACCTGTCCTACAGTGCTTTCTCCTGCGTGAACCCCATGTTCCCTCTGTGGCAGCCCTCCATTCTTCACCTCTGACTCCAGCCTGGAGGGCTCTCCATTTCATAAAGCAAAAAGGCTCAAGTGACTGGAATGGGCCAACCCTGACGATCCAATCTAATCTCCCCCACTTTATGGTTCTTAATTTAATTGTATCAACAAAGTCCCTCTCGTCAGGCAATACATTTATAGGTTTTAGGTACTGCCATATGGACATCTCGTGGGGACCATTCTGCCTCCAGCATGCACCAGTTTATCTTGCTTAGCACACCTAGGAAGAGGACATATTGACCAGAAAAACTTAAGTTTAATGAGACAAATATGCAATGATTAGAAGATTTTAACAGTCAAAATTAATTAAACGTGTGGTGCATTTAATTCTTTAATTGACATTATTTTCAAGTCTGAAGTCCTTTCCCGTTTCCATGTAATTGACTTAATATAAATAGTTTTTAGTAAATTTAGTGCAATTCGTGGTGACGTTTTGGTCAAGTTGTGAATGACTTGATGAATCCCCAGCTTCTCTCCCCATGCCTTTGTGCACACTGCCCCAATCTCACATGCGGGTTCTGTTTCTAGAAGAAATGGTCAGCTATTTGGAAACAGTGTTGGGAGCTCAGAGTTGGTGTCCACCCTCTGCATGTTCTCTTCCTCTACTTCTCTCCTTGGCCTCAGACATTCTTGTCTTCACAGTGGTTTGCCTCTGGATCCAGGGGAAGGGACACATTTGATTCTGATCCAACATGGTGGGTGTGATCCAGAGGTCTCTGATCTCCTAGTTCTGGCAAGAGCTGCCCAAGATGGCCACTTAAGCTGTCAGCTCAAGTTCTCACCTTCTTTCGGCTCTTTTCATAGGTACTCTATGAAATTCACAAGATCCATTCTTTCATAGCAGACTACTAGGAGAACTAGGACAAATGTGACTTTTGGAAAGCGCTTAATTATCCTCAATCCCTGAAAGACACCAAACTGAAAGGGGCCTCCTGTCTCATTTCTCTAGTGCGTTTATTCAGAACTCCCCCTGTAGCGGTAAAGGTTCACATGGCAAACAGTTTCTCCACATTCTGTGTCCATGTCCCTCCTATTTCCTACCCTAGCAGCCCTACCAGGAATGTGAAAAAGTCTCATCCATTTATGTTTTTAAATATTGTAACCCCAACTTTATATAAAGTACTTATAAATTCATAATTATTCTTTATTTTAAGTTAGTAAATCAATATTGATATACCCAATGAATGGTGACTCCTGTATTTAAACAGATATTTTAATGAGGTCACCACCAATGCAATCCTTTAGTCAGTTTCCCCAAACTGGGCTGATGATGGGATCGGAAAAAAGAAGAACAAACACAAAAATAGAGAAAATAAAGAAAGTGGGACCAGTGGTTCAGCCGACCTCTGATAGAGCAAGACTGACCATGACCAGGCTCCCACCCATATATTACATAGGTTTTTACATCAAAGAGATTTATTGTGAGAGAGATACTTTAAAATAGAACCAAGGCCAAAGGTTTGAATAGCCCAGTTACAGGCATCAGCTTGTGCCCACAATGCTGTACCCACAGGTGGCTGGCTCCTGAACCTTAGGTAGTGAACTGATGGAAACCATGGAATTTCCCTTTGAACAAAGTGTCACCATACAACTGGGCAGTTTTCTTGGCACCTTTGCACTGAAAGTTTCGCAAGGAAGGTGTCTCTTGCAGTTCAAAAACCCATAATTCATTCGCCACTCCCAACAGATGAGTTTTTAAAATATTGCTGGAAAGTGGCAATGAATGCATGCAATCTTTTTTTTATTTTCCAAATATTTACTCTTTACAAGTCACGCATTCAGAAAACTTTCTTTGTCCCAGCAAATTATGACTGAAATTATTCAGAAAAGTTGACATTAGATTATTTATGCTTTTTAAATTTCCCTTGCTAATTAAAATTCTCTGTACATTGTTTCCCCCAAATACTTCAAAAGTTGATCTAAATAATTGATTTAGGAATTCCCGCAGTCATTCATTGCTGTGTAATTAAGGACTCTAAAATCGGATGGCATGGAAAACAGCCTTTTATTAGACTCATGATTCTTCAGTTTGGCTGCCTGGTGTCTGGTCTGGGGTGGCAAACAACCTGCAAGGACCTAATTGATTACCCAAGAGCAATGAGCCTGGCACTTGATTCTTCTTCACCAGCAGCAGCTGAAGCAACCTCTTCTTCATGCACAGAGCTGTACTTCAGGGAGGGTTGCCTCAGCCAATCTGGTTCCCTCTCCACGGACCTTCCCACATGGCTGACTTGGCTTACCTCAGAATACATATTTCTCACATGCATCTGGCTTCCCCAGGCAGAATATGCTAGAAATCCATCCTAGCCATGAGTGTCTAACATTTCTGTCACCTTTTGTTAGTTACAAATTCAACAATGGAAAGAATTAGGCAAGATCGTGGGTATCAGGAATTGTGGTTTATTGGATCGTGGCTATACTAGAATCCCACAAATAGTGCTAATTTCTCCTTGATAAATGTTTTGGTTTTATCTGAGATGTTGTGTTCTTTTGTTTGCTTTATGAGAATTTAAAACAGGAGGAAGAAAAGTATGATATGCAATTTCTCATAGCTATCTTGAAACCAAGAGGTAAAAATAGTCTGTTAATGTTTTACAGTACTGGATGTTGAATTATAGGCACGGTGTACATCCCCAAAGTGGAGTGACTGAAAATCCCCATGGTAGATTTGCAAATAACAGAATGGAAATTTAAAATAAGTAAAAACTCAATAAAGCATTTGAGCTAAAGCAGTTAGTGTTGATCTTGTCACTGCTGACAGAACATTGCAGAAGACGGAAAGATCAGAAGGGACACTCAAACACTTGGGCATAGTCATTCACTTCGTAGTTTCCTAAGAGCAAGGCCAACATTTTAGGTTGCATAGTGAAATGGTACTGAAACCGGGGAGTGGTCATGACAAGCTCAGATTGGGATTAAAAATAGCTCTGTGACACAGTATCTTTTATTCTTCCCTAAAAAAACATAACCATAATGAGAAAGAAGAGTATGTCAGAGTTGGATGAAGAGGTATGGGACGTGTGGAAGGAGAAAGTCTGCTGCAAGGACAGGGATCGCTCGTTGTCACAAACTGTTTCCTCTTGAATTAGAGTTCAAGACACTGCTGACCATGATGTTCTTCACCTGCCATCATAAACATCCTTTTATCTCACCAGACATGGCCCACCGTAAGTCTAGCTTCCTTCCCTTATAGACATGTTGTACTTAAATATTTAAAAGTATATAAATTGTAAGTCTATAATTTTCTAATGTTCCACTGCGGAAAATGTGCATATTTACCACCCTCCACCTAAATTGCATTGAGAGATGGTGCACTCACCACTCCTGGAATTCCTATCTAAACTCCAAGGCTTCTTCGCGATCGTGGAGTCTCATCTTTGGGAAATTCTGATTCTCTAGACTCCCTGTTGGAATGTGAGGGCCTATTTGAAATCTTGATTGCACTTCAGTACGGCTGCCGTGTTCTGTGACACTATCAGAGAAACGTCTAGGCACTATCACCACTTAGAAAATAGTGTCTGGACCATTCTACAAATGTGGGACCCTATGGTGACACACTTTTCACTACAAATGCTGCCAACTTTGGCAGTGTCAACCTACTTAAAAAGATTTATTCACCTCTACAAAATCCCAATAGTTTACAAAGCTTCCACATACGTGTGTAAGCCCTTATCCCCGTTCTTCATCATATTAATATGCAGTAGGTGCTACATATCCACTGTTTCCCTGGCCACATAGTTGATGAACCCTAGATTGAACCTATTTGGAAAACTAAATTGTGTCTGTATAGAACACATACAGACTTCTTCTTGCCATTGTTCCTTAAACAATATAATAGAGCAACTATTTGCACAGCATTTACCTTGTTTGGGGTATTACAAGTAATCTAGACATGATTGAAGTATATAGGAAGATGTGCATAGATTATATAAGGGACTTATAAAAGGGACTTGAGTACCTTCAGATTTGGTCACCCTGAGGGCAACTAGAACTGATTTCTCATGGACGCCAAGGGATGACTATTTTATATTCCTGTCTTGCCAATTGCATCACATTCAGAATTCACTGTATACATTTATTTTCTTCTTATAATAACTTGGCTTAATCTATTTCTTCATTTTTTTATTTGTTCTAATTAGTTATACATGACAGTAGAAGGCATTTTGACACATCATGCATACATGGAGTAGAACTTCTCATTCTTCTGGTTGTACATGATGTAGAATCATACTGGTTGTGTAACTATATAGGCAACCATATGGTTTTATAATCATAGTGTCCAATTCATTCTATTATCCTTTCTACCCCCAACCCTCCACTTTCTTCACTCCACTTTGTCTAACCCAGAGACCTATATTCTTCTCTAGTACCCTCCTTACTGTGAATTAGCATCCACACAGAAGAGAAAGCATCCAGCCTTTGATTTTGGGGGACTGGTTTAGCATGAAAGTCTCCAGTGCCATCCATTTACCAGCAAGTGCCATAATTTCATTTTTCTTTAAGACTGAGTAATAATCTATTGTGTATCTATACCACATTTTATTTTTACATTCATCTATTGAAGGGCACCAAGGTTGGTTCCATAGATCAGCTATTCTGAATTGAGTTGCTATAAACATTGAACCAGTTGCATCACTCTATTGTGCAAATTTAACTCCTTTGGATATAAATCAAGGAGTGGAATAGCTGGGTCAAATAGTGGTTCCATTCCAAGTTTTCTGAGCAAATCTCCATAGTGCTTTGCAAAGTGGTTTCACCAATTTGCAGTTCCACCAGTAATGTATGAGTGTGCCTTTTTTCCTACATCTTTATCAACATTTATTGTTGCTTGTATTCTTGATAATTGATTCTGACTGGAGTGACATGGAATCTCAGTATAATTTAGCTTGAATTTCTCTAATTGCTTATTCCTTCATTTTTAAATGCCTGGAATATATATTACCTTATTTTCAATTATCCAAAGTGGATGGTATTCAAATGAAATTCCTCCTTCTATAATTTTCATATTTCATAATAGAACTATTTTTTTCTGAACTCTTCTAAGCCTTTGGTACTTCTGTTGCTTTTAACCTTTACATTTAATGTAGCTTATTTATGGATGCTTAACTTAATATTATTTAAGTTTCTTGATGCCAATTATAGACCTAGACCCCAGCACCCTAGCATTGATAACTTGAGCATTCTAGATGCTTAATCACTGCTAATATGTGAATGAATGAAAGAAGATTTTATTTATTAATTATGTTATATTGATGTTTGAGTGCCTTATTGCTGAGTTACATTACAGTTTGAGTAAACTAAAACATTCATAATGTTAAAAGAGAATCTTCATAAAAGAATATGAAATCAGTCTACTACAAAGAAACTTCAGAAAATCCATGTACTCTCTCACACTTTAATTTCTTTTAAATTTTCCATACAGAATCTGCAATCACACTAAAAATATTATGATCTTTATATTGGATAATTATTGGGTAATTATTGCATTATCATTTTGATTCAATATGCCCAGCATTTACTCTAAGTAAAAAAAAATAAGTTTCAATGTGAATTTACTAATTGTTTTTGCTTTAGTGCCATTTCACCTATTCATTTCAAATAACCATGGACTGGGATGAGAAGAAATGAGAAATGGAAAAATTCAATGTCAAGATGATTTATTGTAGGACATATTTTCAATAGAAAAACATAAAAGAATAAAGAGTTTCAAAATTCAAATGTTCTATGGAAATGAAAAACAATAATGCTTGCAATTAAAATGCTTTGTAAGAGGAAAAAGCCACTAGTTGAGGGTTTTGTGAAGTTTCTATATTGTTTTCACTCAGTAGAACATGCACAATAAACATCACTCTCCCATTTCTATGGCTCCATATAACATTGCCTGAGCTAATTAAAAAGGTATTATTCACCAGAAGCTTCACCTTGTTGAAAAAATGGATACAATTAATATAATAGCCCCTTGCAAATGTAACTTGCCTTTGCTATTATAAATGTTATGTTTTATTTGCTGGTAAAACTTATTTCCTACAAGATAAATGGAACATATATAAACATGTAAAAGAAAATATATCTTTTTACTAATTCGTTATGTTATTTCCAAAACACAAAGTTGATAAACTTTAAATATCTGCCTTTAATCCAGCTACAATTAGGACTCTGTAAAGCTTTTCATTAATTGAAGAGAAAAAATGGAAATCTCCAAACAATTTCCCCATAAAAATTTAGATGCATCCTTCTGAATATTTTCTTGCCTTTCTTAAAATCCTAAGAACATTCTGTGTTCTGTCTTAAATCAATAACTTTCTCATTTTCCCCCCTCTCCTTTCTTCCTTCCTCTCCCTGATAGAAAACAAGACCTGGCCTAAATGAGGAAACTGGAATCTTAGAAGTTATGAGACCTTTGAAGTCCATGAATGTGAGCTGTTGAGCTAAAGACTGAGCTCTGTCGAGCTCTAACTATCCTACCTCATCGGAATCCTAGACAAACTTCCATGTGTGTTAGGGTTTAGATCTGAGGTGTCCCCCAAAATCCCATGTGTGAGACAATGAAGGAAAGTCTACAGGTGAAATCACTGGGCTTTGACAGCAGTAACCTAACTGGTGCATCAGTCTCCTAACTGGGATTAACTGGGTGGTAACTATAGGATGTGGCTGGAGGAAGTGAGTCTTTGGGGAGTATGTATTTGGTCACTGTTTAATGAGAGTCTCTTTCTCTGCTTTCTGATAGTCAAGTCCTGAGCTGCTTTTTTCCAGCAAACCCTCCCACCATGATGTTTTGCTTCTCCTTAGGCACAGCGCCTTGGAACCAGCGGTCCTTGGACTGAGACAGTGAGCCCCCGAGGAAACTTTTCCTCTTCTGTTCTTGTCAGGTCTTTTGGTCACAGCAGCAAAAAAGCTGACTGAAAGAGAAATTACCAACAGGAGTAGAGTTCTTATTGTGACTCACCTGACCATGTGGGTCAGAAGCTTTTGGAGCTTTTTGGAATTTGTGGGAAGAATTTTGAAAAGTTTAGAGATGCAAGTTGGGAAAGTTTTAGATTCTCCTAAGTGGAGATTAATGGGCGATTCTGGTGGAGCTCAGAAGACCAGAATGCTGATAGGACTGTGGACACTGAACTGTACTCATAAGGTTTTATTAATTAATTAACTAATGAATTAATTAATTTTTAGTTGTTGATAGACTTTGATTTTATTTATATTTATATGTGGTGCTGACAATTGAAAGCACTCTACCACTGAAACTCAGCCCCAGCCCGTGGACTCATAAGTTTTTAAAGGAGAAGGAAGACTCTTGGGAACTGAACTAGAGGCCGCTCATGTTATATTCTGGAAAAAAAAAAAAAAATCTACATTTGGCCCTTGTCCTGGGACTTTCTGTGAGGCTGAATTTAAAAGTAATGGACTTCTCGATATGGCAGAAGACATTTGTAGGCAGCATAGTATCCAGGCATGGATGTTGCTGGAGGCTTTAAGTCAAGTTTATTGTGAAAATCAGGAGCAGAAAGCACAGCATAAAGATTTGAAAAACTTGAAGTTTGGCCAGAAAACTTAAAGTAAGTGTAAAACGGGGGCTGAGGAAGGAGTGGATATTAAAGACAGCTACTAAAGGAATACTAATTACTTCAATTTAAGCAATAGGAAAGATGGCTTTTGGGCATCTCAGGAATTGGCAAGACCATGCTCATCTCAGGCTCAAGGGTATAAAAGTAAAAATTCCTCTGAGACCATGGAGGTGGGGTTGTTAAGAAGCTGTTTCACCATGCTCAGCCACCCAGATACTCAGAGGCTGCTGCAAGGTCCCTGGAGGCTTGCCTATGGCTTAAGATGGTGGCAGACTTCAGTATCAACCATGCAGCGCTGGTTCTGTAATATTCCAGGATCAGGAGTTAGGGGCTCATGGAGGTCCCATTGAGGATGCAAAGGAAAGCCAGGGAGGCCAGGCAAAGTACAGCAGGGCAGGAGTCCCTTGGGCAGCCCCTGAGAGGGCAGTGTGTGGAGATGAGAGACAGAAGCTCAAGCAGCTGTGGAGACCCCCCAAGAATAAGTTCTATTAATCTTGGGCCAATAACATGGCATGCCTGCTAAGGAAAGCTGCAGGGATCAAGTAGAGACTGTCGGGAGAGAGGCCACTTGGGCTGCAACCAGCAAAGCCCTAGGGCAGAGCTACACAAGCCCTCTGGAGGCCACGTGGAGGATGGATGTGGAGCTACGGAGACTTGTTTGCCCTGCTGAATTTCTGTCTTGCTTTCTTTGGTCCCATCCCTTCTTTCTATCCCCCTGTGTATTCTTTTTGGATTGAATATGTTGACTCTGTGCCCTTGTATATGGAATGTATGTAATTTGCTTTTCCTTTCTACAGGGGCTCATGCTGAGAGTTTGCCTTGAGTCTCAGAGGAAGCTGAGACACTTCTGGAACTGTTGAAACTAAGGGCTGTTCTTGAAAATGAACTAAATATATTTTTCACTGAGAGATGGGCATGAGCTTTGCAGAACCAGAATGTTATGGTTTAGATGTGAGGTGTCTTCCAAGAGCTCAGCTGTGAGAATGCAAGAAGGGTTAGAGGTTAAAGGATTGGGTTGTGAGAGGTTTAATCCAATCAGTGAATTCCAACCCCTGAGAGGGATTACTTAGGCGATAACTGTAGGCAGGGAGGGTGTGGCTGGAGGAGATGAGTCACTGGGTTATGGTTTTGAGATACATATTCTGTCCTGTTCAGGAGAGTCTCTCTGTTTTCTCATTGTCATGTCCTGAGCTGATTTCCTCTGAAACACCTCTTGCCATGATGTTCTCCCTCTCCTTGTGCAAAGAGCAATGGAGCCAGCCACCTATAGACGAGCCCTCTGAAACTAGGAGTCCCCAAATAAACCTTTTCTCCTCTAACTCTTCTTGTCGGTTCTTTTGGTTGCAGCAGTGAAAAAGCTGATTAAAGCAATAGGGATATTTAATAGATGTCTCCAACTTATTCATTCCCATTACATCTAGATAAAACCTTCATTTTACCTAATGCCTCTCACTTTCCTCTAAATGCAATTGTTTAAGCCCAATGCATCAACCCGAGGACACTGCCATAAACCCTCCTGTGGCTGATGTACTCATTGGCAACCCCAGCATTTCCTCAATCCCATTTTCTCTGCTTAATTTATTCCACATTTTAGAGAACAAGACACCCACATTTCCATTCTTGTATGTAACTAGAGGTTGCCATGTGTCCAAGTTCTGGACAATAAAAAAATAGATATATTTATGGGGTTCTGTGTAAGGTTTTGTTATATATTTGCAGTGCAGAATGATCAAATCAGGCAAATTTACAAATTCATCACCTTACACACTTATATTTGTGGTAAAAGCATTTATGTTCTATTTTCTTTGTAATATTAAAATACACAGTTTTAAAACATTCAAATCATTATAATTTATTAAAGTCACCATTCTGTGCAATAGATCACTGAAGTTTATTCCATGTCCCTGAAATTTTGTAACTTTCAATCAACATATCCCCCTTGATAATTCTACCTCCAAAGTACATCCTAAGTACCACAGCCTTACTTCAAAAATCCAAACTGGCCTGTCTTTTTATATGAGCTGATTGTTTAAAAATCCTCCAGGATCAGGTTTTATATTAATTCATCAATAGCCAAGAGACCCAGAAGCTGTGTCATTGCCTCAAAGGCAGCACCTGCTGTATGCAAGCCCTGTGAATTTTCCCATTCTTGTCAACTCTCTGGGTCACCTTTTAGGATCTTCCCAGGAGTCAGTACAACTTTTGACTGCACACTGACACCTTCCAGGAAGAAGGGATGATCAATGTTGTGCTTGAGTTTGTGTGCAGAATGTCTTTTCTGAGTGTTTCCCTGTGAAGGTCCAGCAAGTGGAATATCGTAGGAGGTTCCTCCATACAACAATTGGTAGAGTTCTTTCTCTCACATTAAACATGGCACAACACATGCAAAAGGAAGTGAGAAACTTATGGGAAAGAGATAGATTGGTCAAAAGTGGTCAAGATAAAACTGCTTATCGCTTTGGAAAAACATAATCAAGTTAGTTTCATCTTGCTTAGTAGAGCAAATTAAAATCAAGATGAATTTAAAAATCAAATGTAGTAAGTTAAACACTAAAAACTTTGTTACTCCTTCAGTGTCTTCTAATCTGCCTTATGGACTTAACATTTTAAAATACAATAATAATTTATATCCTATCTAAATCACACAATTCCCAATCGATATGATGCTTTTGCCACTCCCAGCTTGCATTGTAGAATTTATCACTTACATGGAGAGATAGTCTTAGTTTAGACCAAAGAGAAGAAGTCAGACTTTGATCCACATTGCCCCATGTAAGACATTTTTTCTTAAATAAATAGATGACAGAACCAAAAAAAACCCCAGTATTAATTACATTTTAGAAGTGTCATATAGTATCCTGAAATTATGCTGTTCCTGATTCTCACTCTCAAAATGTTCCTGAAGAAGAGACAAATCATAATAGTACCATCAACTACAGGTGAGTCCTGGGGGACATGTATAGATGAAGGAATCGGGATGGCCAGCACTGCATGCCCATGGAATCATATCCATCTCAAAATTGACTCCACCAGATGGGGAAGCTGTAGGGACGGCAGGGTAGCTGTCGTGTGGACTGTGGCCTGCTCCAGCCACTCTTAGCCCAAAGGAGCCTCCATTCCTTCCCAGAGACAGACGCAAACATTTTGTGGACTAAATAAAGGCTTCTACCTTTCTCTCACTGGAAAAGAGTAAATGTTTACTTTTTATATAGACATGGTTCCTCTTTTTCTAGATTTAAAAAGCATATAATTTGTCTTTAAATCTTAATTTCTGGTTGCTAACAGCGTCAGTGATTTTTTCTGTGGGGGATGCAGAGATGCTTTGCAACATGTGGGAAATAAGAAAAAAAAATTTTTGAAAATAATTTATAAAACTGATGTATTCATGTACAATAAGATTGTTAGCATGTCTGTTCCTCCTAGGGCCCTGATGACCTTGAAGGAGCAGAGAAATGAATAAATTCACCATTCTCATAATACCGAATCTCCAGTGAGTGGCAGGAGCTGGTTCACTGCACTTGAGTCTGATCTGTCTCTCTTCAACTTATTATATTAGATAAAATAGAAATTATTATAATCTGATATTTAGCTTATATTTTCCTAAATTTAAATATAACTTTACATAAATATAAATTGGATATCTATCTTAATAATTTTTCTGGACATTAAAATTAATGGAGGATGAATGTCAGCTTGAACTTACTTGCAATGAACCATTTTGTGTTGAAGAATGTCTCCAACACAGGTTGAAACCAAAACACTTTGCTAAATCACTCTCTAACCCCATTATCTGTGTAAAACCTTTCCCAACAACATTTTCATAGAAACCATGAAGAAAAAAAGTCCAAAGTTACTCCACCCCAGTAAAATTCTTCCTATCACTTCCAAAAGTAAAGAGCTCATCATGCCATTTGGGACTTCTCTGTGGCTAAAAGCCCATTTTTCTATCTATGACATGTCCATACCTAGCCTCTGGCAACTCAACGTAGCAATTAATTTCTCTTATATAGAACACAGTTCAAATCATTTTGGAAAACCAAAGTACAGTTCCATCACTTGAATTTTCCTTATTTATGCCTTATTTATAGCGACAGCAAAGTCTTCAAGACTTGCATCAGGCTGGTGGAGCTTCACCTCTGTGCAGACTGGCTTTTCTGAGGTTGGCCAGTACCAAATGACCTGCGCACTGTTTCCTCATTTCCTTCTGGACTATTTCATCCCTGATAGTCTAGCCTTCTCTCTTATATGTCATGACAAATATCTTGCATTTGATAATTCTCTGACAAGTTGTTCCAAATGATCTCTTAAGTTGTCCACAGCAGTTTGGCTAGACTCTCAGTCCCCAGTTTTATGTGATTATCATCAACAGCATTTCTTCCAGTATGAATGCATGAGCATGTTTCCCAAGGATGAACCACAAGGGTAAAATGGCAGAAGGTAACATCATCTGAAAACTAAGAAATCAGAACCCCCCCCAAAAATGTATACTACACAAGAGACACTCATAGCTCAAGTAAAATATTGATCCCTTCATCTATGGGTCTTCTCTTAGTTACCTTCGGATAACTGGAAATCACTGTCAGTCACCTTATTTTCAACATGAACCTTCAAATGCGAAGGTTACCCAGTGTCTCTATGGCAGGTTAGCCAGACAGCTACACACATCATCTTGGTCTTTCACAATGCCCAGATCAATCAAAGCCCTAAATTGTGATGATGTTTTTTCTCTGGCAACAGACATTGTATATGAGGCAATGAGAGCCTAGGGGTTTAAATATATATATATATATATATATATATATATATATATATATATATATTCCCCTTTGGAAAGAAACCAAAAAAGGACAACATTAACAAGTTAACCTAACTCCATTCCAGTTTTATAAAATATGAAGGATGAATGTGGTGGGGAAAGAAAGAACTAACCTATAAAATTTTTTTGAAAACACTCTTTTGATTTGCTACTGTAGGGCTAAAGACATAAATTCTGAAATTTGGTTCATGAATCTATGTTATGTGTATTAGAGAATTGAAAGCAAGTATCACTCTGTGAGAGAAAGATACAGGTTAGCAAAGAGGAAAGACTGAAAAGAATCCTAGTCGTGTTGCTCTGAAATCAGGTGTCAGTGTGCATTCAGTGACTGACAGATGGTAAACAGGTGGAGTTAGATGTGATGATGATGATGATGAAGATATGTAAATCTGAAGAAGATGACAATAATGTGGACATAGGCAGGTGGAGAGCTAATGGATGGATGGATAGATGATATATGATAGATAGATAGATAGATAGATAGATAGATAGATAGATAGATAGACAGACAAACAGATGATCCTTCTCTATCCGTGGGGTATGTCCTAAGACCCCCACTGAGTGGCTGAAATCACTGATAGCACTGAATCCTACAAATACAGTGTTTCTAGATACAAAGCCTCTTGGAGGAATAAGTTTTCTGATCCGAGTTACACATAAATCTTCAAGCTCCACTGGAAGTTTGTCACACCCCTGCTCTACCCTGCTATGAGATAGCCATGAAAGGACACTCTTCTCCTCCACTTCCCTCCCCTCAGGTTTCTACTCTGCCTGGTCAGCAAGGGTTTCTCAGCTCTCCAGCCCTCAGGCTGGTGGGAATGAGAGAGGCTCTCCACTTTTCCTGGTCTTGTGCTTGGCAGCTTCCACAGCTGCCATGTCTCGGGGGAGCCTGTTTGCTGTGTGGGTCTGAGGGCGGGGAGCAGCACACCCTCTATGACCCTCCACGGTGGAGGACCTAAGCTTCTGGTGCTACAGTCTCAGCAGCTGCTTCAGCTTCTCTCTCTCCTCTCTCCTTCTCCCATCTCTCTTTCTTCCCTCTGCTTCTCCCTCTCATACTTATGGAACCTCCCATCGCTGTCCACCTGCCTTCCTGGACAGGGTCTGTGGCAGCTCTGCGCTGGTTTCCTCTCACTCATAGCCCACCAGGATGCCCGCCTGCAATTCTGACCTGACACAGTTAGAACGTGCACACATCTCTCTTTCCCCTGTGATCACAAGTTAGGCAACCAACTTCATGTGCATTTACTTCTCAGGTGTGAGCTGAACTTTGGTTCTTTAAGTCTTTGGAACTCTAGGAAATAAATATCAAACTACATATATTTTCTAATTAAAGCTCCTTCTTCTGAACTTAGAGTTGAGAGAGGAAACTTTTCCTAATCTTCACCTCTTGTCTTAGCTTTCCATCTTCTTGGCAGGCTGACAAATATTGCAGAAACCACCTTTGGGAGTCTTACAGAAAATTCTGTATGTCCCTTTGCAATGTAGGACCTCCTTCCTCTAAGTTTTCCTCTAACACTAAAGAATGAAGTACCTTCATATAAAAAGGCTCTTCAGATTTATCTAAGACATATTGTGAGAAGTTGAGTTTTGTGTTCATTTGCTTCTGTCTAGATGTTTGCTGAGCACTTGAATATACTTAAACTAAAAGAATTAAAAGAAAGAGACTACTCAATGTTTAGTGAAGCTTATAGAAGTAACTAAACGGGAAAAATTGGTTGTTACCAAAATTCAGTAAGAACATACGGTAGAATGATAAGATTCCCTGTTTGTCTAAGATTCCCTAATTGTCCTCTGATAATGATAGTTGGTCTGCTGGGACTCACATCTGTGACTATAAGTAGTGACACACTTGGAGATAACTAGCTTACCAAAAATTCTCTCCTTCTTCTCTCTTGACATTTCAAGACCATAAATGACAAGTTTGGAATCATTTTCTGAAAATTTATTTCAAGTAGTTTGTAGATGGTTTTCCCACGTATGAAGATATGTAATCAATAGGAAATAGGAATAATTTCCGATTTAATAGTTAAATGTAGAAATGACTATAAATTAGCTTTCATTAAAGTTTCTAGAGAATAGAAAAGGTTGAAGGAAAATATTAAAAATAATGTGGGGATTTTGCTTATGATATAATATCACAAACTCCAGCACTTTCCCAGGCAGTGAATCATTGCTGCCAAAGAGCAGTATAGAAATTGAAAATTTGAAAAATGACAAAACATTATAGAAGAGAATCATGAGGTTAAGTGAACTGGCAAATCTAAAGTGAAATCACCTCAATCTAAATGACAGACACAACTTTGTGAAAATGTGAACATTAATTCTGAACAAGTGCCGTTCATCAAGTAGAGTCCTTATGATTTGCAGGATAAGACTGCTTGCTTTTATGAATTTTTTATATTTGCATTATTCTATCATAAAGCATTTAGCAGCCCCCCTTATGCTTCTCCCCTTTAAATACCAAAAGTATATTTTTCTACTTTGTACAAAATAGAAGAGGCAAAGTGATGGAAAACATCTTTTCTTGGTTGACTTGCATTCTTAAAAGATCTCAGCATGCTTTACAAACCCACTGATTAAATCTTACAATAACAGTGAAATTGAAATAATGTAAGAAAGAATCTCATTATAAACTTCATTTTGGCAAAAATAAGGTACCTTGGAACTTTGCTTATTAGCCCAGGGTCAAGGACATTTCATGTCCTAAAAATGATGTTCTGAGTAACAGGAACAGCAGAGCCTGGCTCAGAGGGGTGAAGAATGTGCCGCTTCCTGGATGATGAGATCTGAGTGAATTAGATCCCCTTCCTGACTTGCTCAGTGATGGCTGAAATGCTCTCCAACGTGGCCAGATCCTCTCATCTCAGAGTTAATTGAAAACTTAAAATCAAAATACCTCTGTTCAGTTCAGAGGAGAGCTATTGCAGTTTTTTTTAATTCATATTCAGCAAAGGAAGATACCAGTTAAAACATGAGGATTTTGAACAATCTGACAGAAGATGGCGTTTTCATGGTAAAGGAGGGAGGAACTCAGAGAGATCCCCAAGTACTCTAAGAAGGTCCCCATCTTGAATATGTTGGGCAGGCTCTGGACATTTGCCTTCCGTTGCCATTCCCTGGTTGCAGAGTGGCTAATGCATCCCATAGATGTGGGCCTTTAGGTCACAGAGCCCATCAACGGCTACTGCAGATACAGAGAACAGAAGTACTAACATATTCAGTGCCGAGGCTGGACAAACCATAATTCCATCTTCATCAGCATCACCCAACCTATATTCATTTTCTAGAAAGTGCCATGAATAATGTTGAGAACACTAAAGATAAAGGACAAACAACATTCCCAAGTGTAACCCCAGAAATGAGAATGAAAAAAGTAACGCTTATGAAGTCAGTGAGACTTTGGTTCCCCTTCATCCATTCCATCTTCTTTGCATAAACACATTGTTACTATATTTAATTAAACTGATATTAAAATGCAACTATTTTTGAACAACAAATAAATAAACATTTATATGCAAAAGAGATGTAAATTGGTGAATGAGACTGGTCTCTATTGGCAGGTATTTGATGGGCAAAGGGCGACAGCCATACTACCAGCTGCCATACAAAATGGAAATATAAAACTTTATATCTACATCATGTTTTAATATTTAATTTCACTATAACATTCAGAACCACAACTACCAAGAGCACAATTCTTATATTTATAAATGAGAAAAATAGAGAAACAGAAAAGCTGAGTTTTCCTCCAAGGCTTAATTATCCTCTGCCTTAAAGACTAGGATCACTATTTCACATGCTGTGAGAACATCATTCATCTATTTAGGAATTATTCAACCTAGATGCCCTTCAGTGGATGAATGTGTAAAGAAAATGTGGTATATATACACAATGGAATATTACTCAGCAATAAAAGAGAATAAAGTCATGGCATTTGCAGGTAAATGGATGAAGTTGGAGAAGATGATGCTAAGTGAAGTTAGCCAATCCCAAAAAACCAAATGCTGAATGTTTTCTCTGACATAAGGAGTCTGATTCATAATGGGGTTGGGAGGGGCAGCATGGGAAGATTAAATGAATTCTAGACAGGGAAGAGGGGTAAGGGAGAGGCCATGGGGGTAAAAAAGATGGTGGAATGAGATGGATATCATTACCCTAAGCGCATGTATGAAGACATGAATGGTGTGAATATAATTTGTATACAACCAGAGATATGAAAAATTGTGCTCTCTATGTGTGTAATATGAATTACAATGTATTCTTCTGTCATATATAATAAATTAGAATTTTAAAAACCTGGTCAAAATATGCCATTGTTAAGTTATAGTCATAAGTAATACATTGCTCTTGGCCCAAGATTCATGATCCTTGAGAAAATACACTTGCACAAATAAAGGCATGAGAGCCTGAAGGAATGCTACTGGAAACATGTGCATAGCAGGAGGTAGGTCTGGGGCACTGTATTTATTTTCCATGGCTGCCATAGCAAATTATTAAAACATTAAAGATGACTTGCAAATACATGAATTTATTATGTACCATTTCTGTAATTACCAAGTCCAAACTGGGTCTCAGTGGGCAAAAATCAAGGTGTCAGCAGATGGTTCTGGAGGTCCAGAGAAGACAACCCTACTGCCTTTCCCATCTTCTAGGGTATTGCCATTGTCCTGGGCTGTGACCCACCCTTCACTTTCCCAGCCAGCAAGCACTGTACCTCTCTGCCCCTGCTGCCTGAGTCAGCTGTGAACTCTCCTCTTCTACCTCCCTCTTCCATTCTTAAGGCCCTCAGAGATTATTTTGGGTCATTTGAATAATACAGTGTCACATTCCTATTTCAAAACTGAAGTTAGCAACCTAATTCTATCAACACCCTTGATTCCCTTATCACCAACACGTTCCCAGCTTCTGAGGACAAGAGCCTGAGCACTTGGGGGGACCATTATTCTGTAGACCGCCTTTGCAAAGAAGGAAGTAGAGAGGCTAGAAGTCATCAGGAAAAATGTTTCAATGATCAGACCTGAAATACGATCATGAGCAGGTTACTCTGGGAGTTCAGAAGAGGGAGAGATCAACCAGAATATTAACGCATTCATGTGATGAGACAGCAGGTATTATTACTGACAGTCCTTCCCTGAAAGTAAATCTACACACACCCCATCGACTCTGAAGGCTGGGCTGAGCAGGAAACGTTCTTGACATACCGATGAGAAAGACAGAAATTAGACCAAAGATAAATTCCTTTTCTTGTGACAAACTCATGTTTAAATTGACCAACAAGCACCTAACATGCAAATTTGCTAATTGAAGGGGTGTTTTAGCAACTTGTCAGAAAATAAAATTTAGCTCTTCATTGTGTAATTTATGCATGTTTGCATTAGCATTTTAATCCTTGAAAAAATTAATAAGTTCAAGTTTGTTATTAATTAAAAAAGAAATACATATGACACTGAAAGTTTGAGTTAGTTAATTACTATGTCATTGTTCTCTAGATATTTTTCTCATTATACCAGGTCATATGTTCAAGTGACTCTTCAAATTCAATGTGTATGTAATGTTTATTTTTAAATTTTATTTTCAATGTTCTTTATTTTGAATAATTTTAGATCTATATAAAGATTGGATAGATAGTGTCTATACCTTGCACCCAGTTTTGCTATTGTTAATTCCTCTCATCAGTATGGTACCTGTGCTACATTTAATCCAACAGTATCAACATACCATCACTACCTGAAGTCCAAGCTTGACTCAGATTTCCTTAGTTTTGCCAGTTTTTCCTTTTCTAGTGTCTCACCCAGGACATAGCACATTACTTCCAGTCGTTACATCTCCTTTGGTTCCTCTTGACTGTGATGGTTTCTCAGAGGCTTCAGGTTTTTGATGATTTGAGTAGTGTCAAGAAGTACTAGCCAGATGTTTGTTTTGTAGGATGCTCTTTTATTGGAATTTGTCTGAAATTTTGCTCATTATTAGATTTTCTGTTTTTGGAGGAATACCATAAAGTAAAGTACCACTTTCCTAGCATCACATCAAGAGTACCTACTCTCTGTATCACCATTAATGTTGGCTCTGATCATGTGACTTAGGTAGTATTTGTCAGGCTTCTCCCATGAAAAGTTACTCTTCCCCACATGATGTTCTCTTTGGATGGAAGTCACTACACTCAGTGCAAATTTCATCAAGTGGAAAGTTAGGATTCCCCTCCTTATGAGAAAGGGTGGCTACCTAAGTTATTTGCCATTCTTCTAAGTGGGATATTTATAAAGCCCCTTCATTGATTTATTTTTCTTTTTCAGTCATTTATTTATAGTAGTGTGTACTCATGGAGCTGTGTCCCCATGCTTTAGTTATAATCAAATATTTATTTTGTTGCTACAACTGATCAAATTGTTATTAAAAGAAGATAATGCTACTTAAAATATTTTAATTAAATTATGAGTAATAATTCAATACAAAGGCTACATCTGTTAAATTTGTGTATTATGTAACATTTTAATTAGACAAGTAAGACTAGATACCCTGAATATGTAAGTTCTTCCTTAGTCGTTGTTATAGAATTTACCATTACAAATTTAGCTATTTTAGATTCATACAAAACTTCACTTCCCAAACAATGTTATGGCTAGAATATTTTATTCAGTGCCACCTGTTTGAATAATAATAAATCTATTTCTTTTCATGTCCCTTATTATTTGGCAGCTGAACTGACTAAATATGATTTAGCTAGAGAAGCGTTCTTTATATTTGAACTAAAATACAAGACACTGAGAACAAATAATAATATTATAATTGCTTTTAGAACTCAAAATTCGCTGCAGGCATATTTTACAGGATTTAAATGGTATAAAATAAAATTACTCTTACCATGGTGATATCCAGGGTTCATATCTGAGTTCAGAAGTACTTTGAATACATTAAATATATGTATTATTGTGAGCAGAAATACATTTCTCTCTTTGCCTGATCTCATTGGTCAAATGCATGATTTAACATTCTGTGCAGCTGTAAAGAGGAATTGAATTCTCAATGCTTAATTACTTTAGCCAGTTTCCATCTGTTACTTGATTTCAGGCCTTTTCTCCAACTTTAGATGACATAGAAATTCTGCAAGCAGTACCATTGCATGATGGGAATTTCATGCTAAAATGTATAGACTTAATGTTCACCTTCAAATTCATTTACCCAGCATCCTGGCCCTATGTGACCTCCAAGTGTATGAAATGGGTTTTATTTCTGTATCCTTATGTACTTTTTACAACTGCAAACCTAACATGAAAAAAAGTATAATCTTAAATTGCCTTTTCTGAGTCAGTCACACCTCTGATCAAATAAAATGGAATTTTAAAAGTGTAAAGTAAATTGAGGTCTAACCAACTTGCCATTTTGAAATTTCCGCCTTTCTTTCCAGTATGGTCACTCTTCCCCACCCACTCTAGGTAACAGTGATATCCAAGAAACTTAACATTATTTTAAAACACTAAACACCTTATCAGGGTAAAACAAAAGAAGTCCTTGAATTGTTAGACAGTCCAAGAAAAATCCTCTTGCATTTCAAGACCCTGACTGTAGCAAGAAACCCAGCTAGAAAGAGTCACCTGAAGGATAAGCTGCAATTCCAAATAAAATGAACAGTTGTGTTTAAGTTGTCATGGGAAGCAGTTGTCAGAACTGCTCTCAACAGAAAACATGAGGAGAGAGCTCATTGTGCCCTGTGTGAAATGATTCCAACTAGATGGGTTTGCAAAATAGTGGCTGGTTGTTTTCTCAAAGGAGATCCTGGTATCAAGGAAGGATATAGGTTTTGTCCCCTAAATTGAATATGTTTTTCAAGGATGATGGAAATAATGACCCACAGTGATCTAAGGAAGAGCTAATTGTCATATAATTTTGCTTTGCTGAACTCATATGATAGGCTAAACTGAAGTCGGTATCATAGCCATGCAACATGGGGTATTTCTGAATTACTGGAGAAATCCTGGTTATCCCAGAACTGTACACTGGTCAACCAAATTCAGTGCTGATATAGTAACTACCAGAGAAATGGCTGTTTCTGATTTTATTGGTAATAATTCCTGGAAATTTACCATTAGGAGATGAAGGATGGTCAAAAGGCAGTCTCATGGTGACCTCAGAGAAATGACCCTTGAAGGGCTCCAGATGATAAAGGAAAACTTTGAGTGGGTGGAAGAGAGTAGAGTTGCTTCTAATATCCAAGGCACAGGCTTGTAGTATTGGTGAGTTCATTTTTTTTATGCCTATCACAATGAAAAAATCAAAAAGCCTTGTGGAAATCTTGGAATCCTGAGTCAACTTCAGGTAATGTCTGCCCAAAAGGAATCGGATGAAATTCTGGGTATTAAAGCTGAAAGCAAAGGGGATGGCAATTCTCCTGGATTTGTGGCAGTGGCGGGCAGAAGCAGTGGTTAGGGCCAGTGGTGCCTGATCACTGCACATCCAGGTATCGATAGGCTGTCCTCTCCTCCCCCCAGGCTGGGGTGCTCAGGATGTGAGGTCTTCTCCCTGATTACCCAGTGGTCTAGGCTGTTCAAACACACTTTCTCCAGAAGGATCAGCTCCGCTTAGATATTTGGATTAAATAACCATTTGGTATGGGCCAAACTGTGAACAAGCATTCCGGAAAATATACACCTAAGAATGTCATTGCATTTTCCAGGGGAAAATCTATAAATTTCTAGTGCAGTTGCAGGAAAAAAAAAATCAAGCAAGATGAATCACTGAACCATCAAGCCTCACACCTCTTTTCTTCCCTCTCACTGCTGCTGGCTCAGGGACTGGTCACTTCTCCTCATGGTCCCTCATGCATGGCTGCCAGGGACCTGCCAGGAACAACAGGTTCTGTCTCCTACCTCGGCTTCTACTTTTGGACATTGCTCAGTGACACGATAGGATCACCTCCCATGCCCGGAGATGGCCCTACCGTGATCTAACTCAGTCATTGTACTCGAGGGTTCTCACCTTATAGTATTATACATCTTTCATATTCAGGAAAGACTAAATCAAGCTGGAAAACTACATAAGAGTATGCAAGATTCTGCGACCTGTAAATCTCATTAAGGAAAAACAAAAACAAGAGATCCACACGTGTTCATCATTCAGAAAGTCTAATGAATATAGATCAGTCCTGAAATAATACAAAGTATGTGTGAACTTAATTCTGTAGCTACATATAATGATGATGGCATATGATTGCATTTTAAAAATGTAGACTCCCTATATGCCTTTTTGCTTATACTTTTCAGATATATGTGAATTTTGAGGGGAAAAGACTGTAACTTTTATTACCATGACTCTGTAGGGCACATGTTTTTATATGTATATGTATTTGTCTATGTACATAAAATATAAGAACTAATCCAAACAATGTTTTCCTTTCCTCTATTACCAACTGCATTTAATTAAAGCTTTAATTTTTTGCTGAATTATTACAGGGCTACCTCTAGACATATTTCTTATAATCTCTATGAACCTGCATCTCTGTTCTTACAAAGCCCTTCCGACCTGCATGCTTGCTTAGGGGCTGATCTTGGGATGTGGTGAGATTTGAACTGCTGACCCTGACAGGAGGCCCTTGGAGCTGAGGCACTTTTCCCCACGCTGTTCCAGGCATACCGACTGCAGTACGGTTTCCAGAATGTGACAAGCTCTGTCTGCATTCTGTCTCCTATCTTTACCTGTCTTTCTAATTTCCTCCATCTCCTTTTGACCCCTACATGCCATTCTAACTGTGTTAAGCAATCATCTTTTCAGTGCCGTGTGCCCCACTCTCTCCTAAAACCAGCTATACTCTTGCCTGCCATAGCAAACAGTCAATACGACTTCTGCAGCCTCTATAAATTACTAGAAAACATCCATTTATTTGTTTGTTTGTATTTAAGGATCCCAAGTACTCTCATAGATAATATGTACAGTTATCACAAATGTGTTATGTGCATGATAAAATCATTTGACATTTGTTATCTGTATTGTTTTCTTCTTAACTCCAAGTCGGACAACATGGCGAACATGGGTCAATTGTATGGAAGATTCAAAAGCTGAAAATTCAAGGACACTGCATTGCAGGACCGTTGCAAGGGGGCTGTGTGGGTTGTTTTACTGTGTAGCCTGTTGTTACCACATTGGTGTGCCACGATTATTAGAATCTTTCCTTCAGTTTTCGTCTTAGAATTTAATCTTATTTCTTTGTACTTTGATTTTATAAAGAATAAAACTACTCTAGTATATTTCCAGTACAAATCCTATTGTATTGTTTAAGCATTTTTTGCATATCTCTCCTCTAAATCAATCAGACTAAATTTTATTTCTCTACTCACTGAAAACCATTATTTTTTTCCCCATTGAAAACATAGTTATTCAAAACCATGAGGAATGTATATAGCAACTCTTATTTTACCTTCTCAATAAATACAAGCAAAAGAATTTAATTACTAGAAAAGTGATTAAAGATTTCTTAAAGAATCATTAATTTTTACAATTATAAATAGCAGCAGAACACTATTTTCAATAAATAAAAATTTCATTTTCCACATTAAAATATGTGCAGTGGTGTTTAAAATATTAAAGTTCTTTATGCATACCTCTTTGGAGAACATATGGTAATTTCTTTGTAGATATAAATTGATAGATTCTGATCTCTATAAGTGAGAAATCATTATGACACAAATGCTTGCATTTTGCACAAAATATGATAAACATGTCCAGTAAAGGCATATTTCCAAAATAGCAATAAAATAATTAATCATTATAATGAAATGAAATTCACATCAGTATCTAAGCATTTGGAGTTTCCTTTCACTTAAAATATTATTGATGAGTTCATCAAAAAGAGCATTCTTTGTTCAGGAATCAATCAAAGTGGGGGGGAAAAGCTGAAATTTTTGTAAATACCTTGATCCAAAATGTGGTAGTGATGTTGACGGGAAGGTACATCATTGGTCACACGAAAACCTCATTAGTTTGAAGAGATGTAAAATAAAATATTTGCCTTGCTTCAGAGAGCTTTTGTGTGCATGAGTTTTCATATGTATCAGAGATTACTGCAGAGTAATGAAACTCAGCTCCGAAGCTCATTTAGGAAAAAACATAATTTTAAGTAATAAAACCCTTGTTTTGAGTCAGATATGACAACTGAAGAACAGAGCACATTATGCTTAATGCTTTATCTCTTTTTAGACTCTGTGTTCTCAGACCAACAGGGCATGGATGCATCAGGAATGACCCCAAACAGGCTCCTTGTCACCACAGGACCACACGGAGCCCTGGGGGTTGATGCTTTCAGGTTAGCTGCTCCAAAGGCTGCTACAGTGAGCACCTGCTCTTAGAGCTAGACCTCCCCACTCTCATCTCTGGAGGACAGGTGGATGAAGCCTACTTCCCTTGCTTGTTCCAAGGTTTCGCAGTGCAAGCCAATCACCTGGGTGAAGAACTCTACTCTTAAAATACCAGGAGCTTCAGGTTGCATTAGTAATTGAGGAGCCTGGCCCTGAAAAGTAGACATCCATGCATCTTGGCAGTATCACATTGAGGAATTTCTGGTATATATTCTTTAAAAAGTCCTTGGTCTAGGGTAAATAACCTGATGCTCATTTATCACCTGATTAATAGATGAGAACTCATTTATTCCTCTTTCTTCAGCTTATGCTTCAGCAGCAATAATCACTTCCATACCTCAATTTCTTCTTGGATAAATCATTCCAATTGCAATGCAATAAAAATATTTTTAACAATGACCATGTAAAATGCTTCATTTATTTTTCACCCTTTAATACCCAAACATCACAGATAATCATAATCATTTGAATTTTGTATAATTAAACCAATTTAGGATGGATGCTTCAAGCCCAGGCTATATATAGTGCAAATCAAGAAAGTAGCATACAACACAGGCTCTGAAGAATTTTTTCATTTTTTAAAATAATTTTTTATGAGATTCAAGTATGTCAAAACTACCATGAAATGTAAAATGTCCTAAGGGTTTGAGGAGAAGATGCAGCAACTAACCTGGGGGGCGGGGGCAGGAGTGGGAAGGACACATTTTACCAAAGACAAGGTACTTGATCTGAGTCAGACATCAAGGCATGCTAGTAAGTTTAAGGAAGTTTCATGAATTGGGGACAGGAAAGATGTCCTGCAAAGCCTAATTTGCACTCAAAGGCAAGAGGGCTTACAGGAGGTCCTGAACCTGTGGTGTAGAACGAATCATCTGCTGGCTTGGCAGAGATGCTGAGTGCTATCTGCCTCTGCTTATTGACTCTGAAACCCAGCTTTTACCCTCAGCAAAAGGGAGAGGTGAATGAATAATTGGTAATTGATCCCTGAAATGACACTTGATAAAGACAGCTTTAGAGAAGATTAACGTGATGTCTGGCCACAACAGCTTATCTCAACATTAGTGGTACCTGTAATAGTGGCCATGAACGTCTGTGGTAATGGTAGCTGTTTTGGTGATGGGAGGAGAAGCATGATGTCTTTGGAGGGTAGGATACTAGAATCAAGCGTGTGCAGTCACCTTTGGGGGTCACGGTTCCTATCAGATATAGGTGTCCTGACCACGTCCCTGGCTGATGCGTGCAGAAGTCCACTCATCAACGCATATTCCAGCAATCATGCCTTGTCCTCATTTCCCTCATCAAATCATCCCTCTGACCTTAATCCTGAGAAGGGATTTGAATTTCTTCTCTGCCAGCTGCTTCGGAAATGAAGTGACCCAGGGATAGCCCTGAGGCTGAAGAAGGAAGGTAGTAGATTCAGAAACCGTTTGTCTCCCCTCGCCAGAGCCGCTTGCAAGTTAATATAAAAACTGTAACCACCTGTGTCATGCCTCTGGAACTGAGTTTTCAGCAACAGCTAAAATTATTTAAACAGAAATTCATTCGAAAATCAGGGTTTTATTAATGATATGGAATGAGATGAAAATTCAATATCAGTTTTTATGATCAATTATGTTAACCTTATAAAGTTTGTAATGTCATAATCTGTAACCTCTGAGCTGAAACACAGAAGAAATTATTTGATAAACATTTGTTTCATATTTGATTGAGAATAAGTTTGAAATCTGATAAAGCAAAAAAAATCAATGCAGTGCAAACATGAGTAATACATCTATAACACACAAAGCCCTGAATTTTTTGAATATTTACCTTTGTGTACAGAGACTGAAAAGAAAAATATTATTTTACTGTATTTATAAATTCAGAAGGAATTCATCTAGAGAAAACACCAGTAGAAACATTAATTTTTGTGTCTGTAAAAGATCCTTTCATGATTAATAAAAGTCTAGATTTCCATCAAAATCACATCAGAAATATAGCTGTATTTTTGTATCATATTCTTAAGTTATATGAACGCATATTCCAGCAATTATGCCTTGTATAACTGCTACTACTATAAGAAACCAGGGAAGAAAATCTTCGCAAGTTATTCCAGATAAATTAACAGAAAACTTATATAATATCACTACATTAAGATTCTTAGCATCCTGTGTTACACATAATTATAAGCAAAGAAACAAGCTACATAGCTCTCTCTCTGCAAGAACAGATAATTGGTCAATCATTTGCATGTTGACAGAAATTCATATAAAATACAAGTTTCAATCAAGATTTTCTTTTTTTTTCCCCAAATAATGCAGGTTTAAAAACCTTTCAGATGTAGTATTGAATGCTGTCTTAATTTCCATAACATCTAGTATGGACTTGGATAATACATGCTAGTTTCACAAAAGGAATTTTTTAATGATACAAAATTAAAATGATGATCTGCATTGTCTAGGTATTAAAAGGCATAAAAGAGTGTTAAAGAATATACATTACCAGACATCAAGGCATGCTATAAGTTATAGTAATTAAGAAGATTTTTAGCTGGGTGCTATGGCACACATCTGTAATCCCAGCAACTAGGGAAGCTGAGACAGGAGAAGGGTGAGTTCAAAGCCAGCCTTAGCAAAAGGGAGATGCTAAGCAACTCTGTGTGACCCTGTCTCTAAATAAAAAAATGCAAAAAGTAGGGCTGGGGATGTGGCTCAGTGGTTGAGTGCCCCATATCAATCCCCGGTACCAAAAAAAAAAAAAAAATGTTATTGGCACAGAATAAACTAACAGGCAAGCCAATCAAGATAAAGATCTCAGACTAGACCCACACATGTATAGTGACTAGATAAGCAATAAAAGTACCAATACAATTTAGTGAAAACATATAATTTTGGTAATGTTTTAATGATTTCACCTGAAAGGTATACTTTAAACACAAACACACACACACACACACACACACACACACACAACCAGCCTCTCTCTGACTGCTCTCATATCGACAGAAAGAAAGATAGAAACATACACAATAGTGTAATTTATTACATTATTGAATTATGACACATATGAACAATATTATTGTTTGGGGCAGAAATAATATAAAAAATCACCTTTGAAATAAAATATATGAAGCAACCTAAGAATGGACTAACATTTTTGTAGTGAGCATGGTTAATTTTGAAACATTTCTTTAATCCACTTTTAAAAATTTTCATGATGTCTGAATCTTTTACATCAAAAATTACAATAGTTAAATAAGTACTAAACTAAAATGTAAAAACAAAAAAATTTTTTTTTTAATTTTTAACATTTTAAGTTTAAAAACACTTAGATAGTGTTTGAAACTCCACAGGCAAATTTAGGCCATGTTTTAGCTTAACAATCATAGTATTTGCATCGTAAGGAATGAGTTTTAAATGTGTTGCTACTTAGAGATTATCCCACCTCAGCAACTGTAAATAAATCTTAGGTTCTCTCTCTTTCTCTCTCTCCTTTTGAAATTTCCCTTTTAAATACTCCCTGGAATCATATGTCTCCTCACGTGCATTTTCTTCCCTAATAGCTCAAAAATAATTCCACCATGCCAGTGTCTTTTCAAAACTGCCATTTGTACAGCAACATAACAAGCCTTTGTTCTGTGAACCTCTCCTCCCTTGTGTGAGGAGCTCACTTTCTCCCACACACCACTCTACCTCACACCAACCTCAAGTCACAGGGTTTTAAATGTGCTCCGTGACTCCTAGTCTTCAATAAAAATCACAGCTGTAGAAAGATCTTGTGAAATGATATTCCCAAGTGAATTGGCCACGGGGAGAGGAATTTATCTAGTGTCTTTAGACAGCCTGTCTCAGCCCTACGTCCCCAAGGTTACTGAAATTGTTCTTCCTCTGCTTTTCTTTTTGACTTCTCTTTCCAGATTGACAAAGACAGAATTGATGGGGGAAGAGGCCTGGGCAAGGGAGGTGAAAGGGAGCCAGAAAGGTATAATTTTACAGTTACCATCTCAGCTCCTGCTGGGTTCTCAGTCTACCAGGGACAATCACCCTGATCACAGGGCACACCAAGGCAGCCTAACCCTTCACCCCACGCCTCCGAGAGCTCACTTTAGGACATACTGTATCACAATAGGGATGGACCCTTTGAAAATACAAATCAAATATATTCATAAATTCCCATTCCCCATGCCAACACAAAGAGAGAATTTAGCTTTTCATTTTGTCCATTTTAATGTACCACAGTAATAGAAACAATTTGCAAAATATAAACCAAAAATGTGCAGAAATAGGATTGTTCCTTATATTTTTCATTTTGATTTTATATTCTGACTTTTTTAAACAGTAGCAGATATACTGTGAAAAAAAATAAACATGAGAAGAAAATAACAGAATTCCTAGGTAAAACCCTCCATTAACTTGAGAACAAATCCCAAGCCCTTCTTTGTAACTGTGTTATTTCAACACAAAAGATACAGTGGTCTACATACATACGTATAATAATGCTATTTATACATCAAATTTTATTTTAAAAAATATGATACTTAATGCTTATATTATTCCACACCATAAAGACTTCTAAAATTCAATCTATATTCCACAGCATGACCAAATAAGATGTATTTGAGGTACTCAAGTACAGTTCAACATTTTAAAATCAATGAATATAATCTATGTTGATAACTTGATAAAGAACATCTCCAAAAAAATCTATTAATTAACGTTGAGAAACTCTAAGATTCTCACAAACATCAGGAGAAAGGCAAGAATGTCCCCTTTCACTACTATTATTTTTCAAAATTGTTCTGGAAGTCAGAACTACTCTAATGAAATAAAAAGTGTATGCTCAGGATTGAAGAAAATTCTTTGCTTGTAGATGACATGACTGTTTATGGAGAAAGTCTGAAACAAGCAACAAGAAACTGTGACAATCACAGGATATAAGGTTAATAAACAAAATTCAACTCCTTCCCTGAACACCTGCAACGAACAAGTGAAAACTGAAATAAAAACACCACAGAATTTACATTAGTACAATCAAAAATTAAATTCTTAAGCAAAAACTAACAAAACACGTACAACATCTACATGATAGAAACTACAAAACTCTGATGAAGAAAATTAAAAAAAAAAAAAACTAAAGAAGTCTATGAGTAGTCCATGTGCGTGGATATAAAGACTCAACATTTTCAAGTTGACATCTCTACCCAACAGTAGAGTCAAATCCCAGCAAGTCGGATTATATCCACACTCTGATTCTCACGTACTTGTCGAGAAGCCAAAGACCCACACCCGTGGGCCCAGCTCTGAAGGAGAGCAGTGCTGAAGGACTGATGTTACTCGACTTTTAAAAAATTAATTAATTAATTAATTCTGACTTTAGGACTTACTCCAAAGCTCTGATCATCCAGAACATGTAGTATTCATGAAAGAATGGACAAGAAGATCAACAGAACAGAAAGCCCAGAAACAGACCCACGCAAAGTCAACCAATCCTTGACCCAGAAACAAAGGAAATCCAATGACGAAAAGACAATATGCTCAACCAACAGTCTGGGGAAAACTGGACGTCCACTTCCAAACATGACAACAATCCAGATGCAGAACTTGCTCCCCTCTCAAGAAAATTACTCAAAATGGATCTCAGATCTAAGCCTATAATGCAAAACCATAAAATCCATGAAGAGAGCAGAAAGGAAATCTAGGAGACCGTGAGGGTGGTGATGTTTTTTAAATACAACTCAACTCTATTAAAATTTTGCAAACTTCTGCATCATGAAAAACACTGTCAAGAGGATCAGAATATAAGACACAGATTAGACGAGAGTATTTTCAAAAGACATATCTGATAAAGGACTGTTATCCAAAACATAAAAAGAAGTTATTAAAACTCAACAGGCAGAGGGGAGTGAAGGGAGGGGAGGGGTTCAGGGCTGGAAGGATAGTAGAACGAATCGCACATTATCACCATATGCACATGTATGATTACATGGCTAGCGTGATTCTACATCATATATAACCAGAACAACGAGAGGTTATACTCCATTTATGTATGATGTATCCAAATGCATTCTACTGCAATGTACAACTAATTAGAACAACAACAACAAAAATTCAATGCTTTAAAATAAATCACCTGATTAAAAAATGGAGAAATATATGAATAAACACCTCACCAAAGAAAATGTGCATATTGTGAATATACATACGAAAAGATGCCCAACATTATGTCATTAGGGAGATGTAGAATAAAACAATGAGATATAACTACATACTTATGAGAATGGCCAAAATCCATAACACTGCCCACACCAAATGTTGATGAGGACAGGGACGCAGGAACACTCAGTTTTTGCTGGGGAGGAGGAAAAATGGTACAGCCATTTGGAGGACACATTTACAGATTCTTGGAGAATGAGCTCATATAAGCTGAAAGCTTACATCCACACAAATACCCACAAATGAAGATCCATTCATAATTGGCAAAACCTGGAACCAACCAAGGGGCCCTTCAGGATGTGAATAAGTAAATTAAGGTACATTTAATCAATGGGATATTATTCAAACCTGAAAAGAAATTAACATCAAGCCATGAAAAGATGTGGGGGAAACTTAAAATACTCATTAATAAGAGGAAGAATCCAATCTGGAAGAGATACATGGTTACCATTCTAAGTATGTCAAACTATGGAAAAGACAGAATTGAGTCAATAAAAAGATGGATGGTTGCTGGGGATCAGGAGATGGTGGTATAAACTGGCAGAGCACAGAGGAAAGTTAGGGTGGAACTCCTCTATATGCTACTATAACGGTGGATACCTGGCATTAGACATTTGTCAACACCCACGGAACATTCAACACCAAGCGTGACTCCTCATGTAAGGTGATCTTTCCTTTGGGTTGTAGTGATGTATCAAGGTCAATCCATCAATTGTAACAAACAGACAATGTACCACAGGGGTTGGAGGGTCCGTGGTATGGGAAGCTATGCTCATATGGGAAATCTCTGTACTATCCACTGGATTTTGCCATAAGCCAAAAAATGTCATAAAATTAATCTCTATTGTTAAAAAATGCAAAAAAAGGATGCTGATTTATGCAACAAAAACTCCACATTTTTAAGCCTTTTAACTATACAGTTGGAAAGAGATTAAAAGTGGGCCATTCCAATTATTGCCGGTATGTTACTCATCTTCAAGAAGAACTTCATCATTTCAGATTTTTTAGTTCTTTGAGTTATTCAATTTTCCTCCATAAAAATTTCCCCACCTGGCTATAGTGGTTTATAAAACTTTGAATATTCTAAGTCTCAGTTTGGGAAACACAACATAACAGTGCTCCATCTGAACAATTATTGCCATATTGAAAACTCTGATAAGCTGGGGGTAAAGTACCCTCCTTTGACTCATGGTACACAAGCATTTCCTGAGTGTACGCAGGCATGAAACTCAGTTAAGGAGGAACTATTCTAAAAATTTTTACAGAGGACAAGCAAACATAGGAAACAGCATTTAATTCTTTTTTCAAATTGCAATGGAAAACGATGAGTGGAGTCCAGTTCTTTCAGTGGAGGAGCTCTTTCCTTTGCTGTTAGCATTTATCAGTAAAAGGCACTTTGCACCCTAAGGTACCGGTGGTACTGCTCCACCATGGCTGAGGACTGTAACGGAGCACCTCCTGAAGTTGTCAGAGCAGCCACCATCACGGAGAATCTCTTGGGTACAGAGAGGCACTGAAAATGCTGACCCCTGTGTAAAGTGGCCTGGTACCCTGTGACACAACGTACCTGTGCTTAGTTACAAAGGAGGCAGTGAACAGTGTCTCTGTCTCCAAAGATGACAGCATGAAAGAGAAAATAATTTACAAGGAAGATACCTAGGAACACTGGCTGGGCCAGGCAATCAAAGTCAATGCCAACTGCCAAGGCTGTGGGGCACCCCTGTAATCCCAGAGGCTGGGGAGGCTGAGGCAGGAGGCTAACAGATTCAAAGTCAGCCTCAGCAACTTAGTGAGGCCCTATCTCCGAGTAAATACATAAAAAGGGTTGGGGGTATGGCTCAGTGGTTAAGCATCCCTGGATGAATCCCAACGGTGATAAATCAGGTTGACGAGATGAGTATGCTAGGATTGTGGCACCTTACTTCCTGTTGTCTTCTGCCCCAAACACATGACCCCTGTCTGACCATGAGAAAAGCATCACACAAACCCAAACTGAGAGACATTCAGTGGTATGCCTGACCACTGCTTGTCAACATGGCCTGATGTCAAACACGAGGACAGTCTGAGAAACTCTCACAAGTCAGATTAAGCTAAGGACAGACGATAACTAAATTAAATAGGACACTGGAAAGAATTCTCAAGAGAAAAAGAAATCTGAATAAAGTGTGGAATGTAGTTTACAATCATGTACCAGGATTGTCTCCCTGGTTGTAATAAGTGGACCATGGTAATGGAATTGACCAGCACTCAAAGACATCAGGTGAAGGACACTATAGGGCACTGGATTCCACTGTCCCACCGGCTAGTGCAGTCCATTTGCAACTTTACGTCTAAAGCTCTTCAGAAATAAGAAGCTCATTTTAAAAAATCACTTATCCCTTCTGGTGGCAGTCGAAGTAAACCTCCCCTCTGGAGACAAATGCATTTTTAAGAGCTGTTTTAATCTTTGACTTTTATGTGGGAAATAATGCTCTGAGATTTCTCCTTTCTAACATTCTTCGACTTCTCTGGAACTTCTTGGATTGGATTTCATGGGGTTTGAAGAGGGGGTGAGAGTAACCAAACCATCATTTTCTCATTTTTCTTCCACTTTTGTGGATAGATGGGTCTCAGAGTGGCCTGAGCTCTGGCAGTGGAGGGCACGTGCCTCACTGCCTCCCTCCTGACAGGGTTGGAGTAATTGCTTCATGTTTTCTGGCAAGTTGTGAGACCAGCAGTGACTGAGGACGTGTGTCAAAGACAGAAGGGTAAATGGAGAGAAGGCAGAAAAAGTAAATTCGAATCCACTTACCTGTGACACTTCAGCAGAGGTGACCTGGCTCTTCCCCCAGCAACATCTGTGGCAGGTGCCCATGTCACGGCTCGGGGTGTCAAAGTGTGCTGTCAAAAGTACAGCTCAAGAACACAGATGCTTTCTTAGAAACAAGTGGTCAGCATTTCTTCAATTGTAGTAAAAGTCTTTATATTTCTATAATATTCAAGGGGTATTTATAAAACTTTAAAAATATGCAATAAACATCAAAATGTGAACAAAGGAGACTCTCTGATAGAATCAAGCTTCAGTCACAAGACCTGGGCTGCTTCTCTGCTTCTTTTGCGTATTAACTGTATGGTATGTGCCCAAAGCCTTGTCAGTTCTCCTCTCCTTCTAATAAGGATGCAATACCCTATCCTGTGTGTATCCCAGGGTTTTATTGAGCATCAGATGGTACCTAGTACCTCTTATAACAGACTGTTCAACTCATCTTTTCTTCTCTGCCTCTAATACCAGCTATCTCTATCTTCAATCCGACTCTTCTGATTTGCATAAACACTCACTCCCTGAAACACCTCCTGGTTGGGCTCTGAGCTGCCAGACTCCAGACTGCTGCTAGGGATTCAACCACAGGAAACACTGTGAGGCTGATCCTCTGGTGACACAGCTGGTTGGCCAGGAGGAACAAATCCAGCCACATTACGAGTTCCTCTGTCAACGAGCCCCTGTCTATCCATCAAACCCTCTGATATGTCCCTCCCTGATCCCTAAGTAGTAGAAATAAAATCTGCTTCAGGAACCACACTCCATATCTCTGTTCTTTGCTCACTGCTTAATTCAGCTACAAGAATGAGACTTAAAAGTCTCATTTTAGGTGTTACCTTTTGTCTCATTTTAACCCCAAGACTGAACGAAAGGCTTATTATCAATGCTTGCATGGACACCTTGCTAATTTCTTTATGATTTTATGTTCCTATTTAATAGTCTTTTATCAGCTGAACTGAGTCTTTAAAAACGAAATTTTTATTTTTGTTTCTGAGTAATTAATACAATATCAAATAGATGCCATATTCAATAAAGATTCTAGACGAGAGTTAGCAGTTGTTTATATAAATAGGAAGTTATTATAGTATTAATTTAAGGAAAACTCTCTTGTGTCTTAAAGTCCATGCTAAAGGGTATGTTTCAAAGGACAATATAATTAGGACATGTTATGAATTAAATATTCGCCCCCCCCCCCCGAAAATCTAATATACTGAAATTACTGGGGTTACTCAATAACCTAAGAATGTGATATTATTTGGAAATTAAATAACATGATATGGATGTGGTTACCTCAGATATCAACATTAAGTGACAAAAACTTAAAATCTCATCACTCAATAAGTTAGCAATTGTGAATAAAGACCAAGGTATTCAGCATTTGGGTACATGACACAGAGCGCGAGGCTCCCTTACCAGCTCTAAGACGGGGTTCCCACTGACGGACGCTTGTGCTTGAATGTGAGCTGCAGAAGGCATAGCAAAATGAGGGGAAGAAAAGGTCGGTGGGGTGGGGGTTGAGTGTCATACGACATGGCAGAGGCAGTGGAGCAGAAGGAGATGGAGAGGGGGTGAGAGGGATGGGAGAGGGGAGGAAATGCAGACTGAATTAACGAAACCATGCTATCCACATGTATAAATACATCACAGGGAATTCCACCTTTACGTATATGTAGAAAGTACCAATCAAAACTAAACAAATAAACAACTGAAAGGAAGATCAGTAGAGGCAGGAGAATAGGGGTGAATGGGAAGGCAGAGAATGGGGATAGAAATCAAATCCCATGCAGTTATGATTTTGTCAAAAGGAGCCCAACTACTATGTATACCTGTGATACTCAATGAAAACATGAACCATAGGATCCCAAAAATCTAAGAAGCCTCCTAGGCAGATAATCAAAGTTCTGGTCACTCTCCTCTTTTCCCGTAAATCTAGCTCTCTTTATCCCTCACCTCCATGGGCTCATGTTGTATATGGAACCCATTGTCAATTTTCAGTGAAATATAATTAAAAACAAGGTCTATCCCAACCTGAAGTCCTTGCCACAAAGGTAACAGAGAAACAAATCAGCTTCATTACTGAGGAAGAATCAGACTAGAATGTGAAACCCATCACAGGCAATCCACGAAGAGATTCCAAAGACAGGAAGAAACCCCATCATATAGATAGCCAAGCAGATCAAACCCATCACACGGGTGTCTTCAAGAAAAACAGAAACATCCTCAAGGGGACGTAGCAATAAGCACTTTTTATCAAACACAGTTTGTGTGAAATGTTCCTGTGACCATCTGTGCTGGCCAATTGGCCCTATCCAAAGATGAAACTAAGGAGAAAGGAACAAGGTGCATCTTTACCATGGAGCCTGTGTTCACAACTTGAAGGAAGGTGTCCCTGAAGTGAGGGTCCCAGCTCCTATGGAACCTGCAGCACCTAGGTCTTATCCTGATATTTCTGTTCCAAAGAGCTGACTCTTGCATTCTAGAGAAAGACATCCCCCGGTCTCAAAGCCAAAAAAGCCCCATCTAATTTTCAGAAGAGCTTGTGTACATTTCAAAGAGAGAAAAGAGGACTGAGAAATTTTATAAAGTAAATCCTTAAGAACATAAAGAATGCAAAGCCTTTCCATTAATTTCAAACTGAAAAATTTAATCTCTTTTTAAAAACATTTTTATTTATCCTTACATAATATTTTGAGACTCATTGTCTAATCTGAGCCCTTTTCTGCATTCAAAAATATGCTCAGGTCTTTATTAAAAAACATTCTACTATTCAAAATGAATTATAAATTACATTACTTCAAATTAAACTATTCAAACTATTTGATATAAAATTAAAAGTAAATTTGATCACATTTTAAAACATAATAGATTTTTATTAACCTCTTTATCCTATAATCCTTTTCAAATTATTGTGTTAGGAAATGTGTTGAGATCACCTCCTGCCCATGCAGGGACTGAACCTGGGGGCCTCCTGCCTGCTAAGCACAGGCTGTACACTGAATTCCCACTGAGACATTAATGTGCCTTTTGTTCTGATAGAACACAGCCCTGCCTCCATACCCATGGGCATTGCACCATGGATCCAGCCAACCATGAACTGAAAATATTTTTTTAAAGCTTGATCCTATACCAAACATGCACAGATTTTTTTCTTCTGCTTGAAGCTTAAACTATATAACTACATCGAATTTATACTAGATTGAATATTATAAATAATCTAGAGATGGTTTACAAAATGGGAGAATATGCTTAGATTATATGAAAATGCTTCATCATCTTACATAAGGGAGTTGAGCCTTCTTGGATTTTGGTATCTGCTGGGGGTCCTGGAACCAATTCCCATGGATCCCAGGAACAACTGTTTACCTTTCTCATGGAAGTAGTATTTAGTGCTTGACTTCCTTAAAACAGAGCCTTGACAATAATAGCCCCAAACTGAAAATCTATTGAATCAGATCTTCTTGGTTTCTGCTGGTTCATTAAGAAGACCAATCTAGGTTTTCTGCAAGGTGAAGAGTGCTGAGAGAGAGAAGCAAAGCAAGGATCTGGGTGTGCTCATTCTCGGGGTTAGCTCCCTGGCATCCTTGGGTTCCACACTCTAACCCTTACATTTCCTGGAAGTCTTGGAGGAATGTTCCCAGGAAGACTGATACTGGCATCAGAGATCTTGATCTAGGCAACTGTGGGCAAGCAATGTGTTTGCATCTGCATCTGTTGTTTTATATTCATGTGCATGTAAGTAGATGTGTAGGTAGATAATAGACAAGCTACAGAGCAGCTGAGAATACGGGAGAAATGACAGAATACTTAAGAGAAAATATATGTGAGTTTTCAAGATGAGGGGAGAGGACTTTACCAGAATTTAAAAATGGACATTCAAAGCAGATGGGGGACTCAGGATGCTGGATACGATAAAATAAGGAAGAATCCTCATTGGCACAGCCACTGCTGTGAGCAGGCCAGAAGACTAGCCAGAGCAATTCCTCTGCTAGCAAAGTGGAGGGATAAGGGGATTAAAGGAACCTGCATTTTTAGGAGGCTTGAGGCATATCTGGTTATGGAGCACTGAGAGATCCAGGGCACTGACAGACAAACCTGAAAGGCACACTGCACAACATCCTTATGCGGGAAAGAAGCCACCATCTCTCCAAGCAGAGTGTGGAGGAGAGAAGAAGGAACAGTCTTGCAGCTGCAGCACAGGGGCCAGCAGCTAAGAAAGCTAATTCCTGGCAAACCCAATTTTACCCTGAAACACAGGACCAGTAAACACACACTGCATGCCATAGAGCATGCTTAAGTGACCAAGAGAAAATCAAATGCTGAGAGAGTCTTACACATGGGACAACTGGTCATGGAAACCCCCCAGCTCTACCTCTCCTTCTCTAGCCTGCTGCTTGCAGGACTGGCTGGGAGAGACTCATCTGGCTAGAATTCAGAAGGGTGGGGCTGGGAGATATTGAGCTTGGAGACTGAACGCAAGATCAGGAAATGTGGATGGCATAGTTGACATAGGGAACTAAGAATAGGTTCCTCTATTACATGAGTGGAACCCAGGGGAGATCCCTGAGGTACAGTTTTTCAGCATGAACTGGCAATTACTGGACCCTGGAGGTGTGCTGATATAAAAATCACCAGACCAACTGGCACTCAACAAAGAGTCTGGACCTCACCTGAGCCAAAACCCTCCCTCCAGGAATTTCATCTATGGGGCTTACCTTTCTCATTCCAGCAATCTGAAGGGTGGAGCATCATGCTCCAGCATATCCCACCTAAAACTGCTGAGAAACTGAGAATCTTTTGAACTCCAATGGAAAGGATTCTTTAACTTTCTATTGAGATTTTTTTTTTCTCTTTTACCTTTATTTTTTCTTTTCTCTGTTTAATTTTGACCTTAATGGTCTAGCATTTCTGAAGCCAGTCATTTTTTCATGGATCAAATTTTTGAGGGCTAGGATGTTTGATTAAAGGCATCCAGAGAAAAACAGCAGACAACATTTAGTAGGAAACCAATCCATATCTCAGTTGACTTCTCAACCCAGACTCTCAGAGATAGAACATCTTGGAATAATGTATACCAACCATTGAGAGAAAATGGATGCCCACTGAGAATACTATAACCAGAAAAAATAAGCTTTGGTATTGATAATGAATTCAAAACCTTACATGATAAACAAAAGTTAAAAGAATTCACAACTATAAAGCCTCTACTACAAAACATTCTCAGCAAGATATTTTACGAAGAAGAAATGAAAAATAAAATTGAAAACCAGCAAAAGGAGAAGCCAAACTAGAAGATAGTCAGTCAAATAAGAAACTAATTCAAAGTAAAAACCAGAAATAAATCAAAATAAAATGGAATAAAAAATCATTTTTCAATAATAACATTGAATGCAAATGGCTTAAACTCATCAATCAAAAGACAAAGACTGGAAGATTGGATTGAAAAAGAAGATCCAACAATATGCTGTCTCCAGAAAACTTACCTCATAGGCAAAGACATCCACAGACTGAAGGCAAAAGGATGGGGGAAAAGTGTTTCATTCACAAGGAACTAGTAAACAAACAAGGATTTCTACCCCCTATCAGATAAAGTAGACTTCAAGCCAAAGTTAATAAGAAGGGACAAAGAAGGACATTTCATATCATTTAAGGGAACAATATGTCAACAAGACATAACAATCATAAATATTTATGCCCCAAACCATGGAGCATCTACCTACATCAAACAAACCCTTCTCAGTTTCAAGAATCAAATAGAATACAATATAATAATACTAGGTAACTTTAACATGCCTCTGTCACCACTGGGTAGATCCTTTAAATAAAAACAAAATAAAGATGGTATAGAACTAAAAAATACAATTGATAATTCAGACTTTACAAACATATGTAAAATATTTCATCCATCAGTGGCTGAATATACTTTCTTCTCAGCAGCACACAGATTCTTCTCTAATACAGACCATGTTATATAAGCTATCACATATGTTGGTGTGGAATTATAATATTACCTTAATATAGTTTTGCATCTGTAGGGTTATTTTTATAGCTCACTTTACATTGACATTAATTTTTGTGTTCTTGCTTTTTCTTGATTAGACTTGTTTTGTTTTTATCAACTTTTAGTTGATTATTTCTTCTCTATTTCATATTTTTCTTCTCCCACTCTTAGGTTTTTTTTCCCTTCCTACAATATAATTTAAAAAATAATTTCATTGTTAATCTGGCTTCTTTGTGATATAAGTACTTTAAGTTATAAATATTCATATGAGTACTGTTTCATCCCAGAGATTCTGATATTTTAAGCTTATATTATAACTTAGTTCAAAGCACTTTTTAATTTTTTTTTTTTTTACTTTTTGGGGGGTTTCTTCCTTGGCCTGTGAGATATTTGTAAGTGTGCTACTTAATGCTAAAGTAGTTGACAGGTGGGAGTGGGGTTCTATATATCTTAAGGTGGTTGATTTCTAATGTAATAAATCACACAGGAAACAATCTGCATGATTTCAAATTTTAAAAAAGTAATGGAAATCCTTCTTATATTTATTCTATTGGTTACATGCACATCGAAACATATCAAAACTGATCAAATTGCATACCTCAAATGTGTGCCTTTCATTATACTTCAATTTTGCCACAATAAAGCTAATAAATAAAATTTTAAAAAATACAAAATAAAAAAGAGTCAATCTCTCAATTAAGCAGGAGGAAAAGGATACAGAGGAGGCATCTACTTTATATGGGAATAGACAAAGTTTATTTCATTCACATTATTTTTAAATGTGTTAAATTTTTACTTGACAAGTAACAATTGGATATATCCATGAGGTACAATGTTATATTTCGATTTATATTTGCAGTGAAGCAGGGTTAAATCAGGAAAATTAACAAATCTGTTATCTCACACACTTACTTTCTGTGATTAAAAACACTTCCAATCTACTCCCTTTGCAATGTTGAAATGTACAATTTTGAAATTTTAAATTCATTATTATTTAAATACAGTCACCATCCTGTGCAACAGATCACCAAATTTTATTCAACATCACTCAAACCTGGTAATTTTCAATCCATATATTGCTTTCCTCATTTCCCTTCTTCCCCCTACATCTGATAGCCATTAAGTTTGTACTGCTGTACCAATTTACAGAGAACTTGAGTGATTCAAAATAACAGTAGTCCCTTGTCTTACTGTCCCATCGTTCAGAAGCGTAAACCAGTCTCTCTGTGTTAGAATCAAGTTCTTGGCCACATGCCCTTTTCTGGGGGATCTGCATCCTTGCCTTTGTCAACTAGAGGAGGTCAGTGCGTCCCTCAGCTTGAGTCTCTCTTCCTCTCTTCAGGGACAGCAGCACATCCAGTCCTCTGACCACTCTTCCACTGTCACATCTTCCCCCCAAGCTCTTCTACCTCTCCTTGCTCTTTTGAGGACCCTGGCGATTGCCTTGGGCCCAGGGGATAACCCTGGAATACCCCCCTTTCTCAAATTCCTTGACTGACCACAGCCTCCAAGTCCATTTTACCACGTACAGCAGCAGAAACAGGGATGGATGCCCATTCTCAGGGTCACTGTTCTGACTACAGTTTTCATCCCTACCAGGAAGGATGACAGCCTATCAGAGGTAGGTTGGTGCATTTAGTGGTGAACATTAATACTTGTTAGCTTACCACTTGCAATTTATAATCCATTAGCTGCAAAAGATTAAAGAAGATGAATTGTTGGAAGTTGAATGAAAACGTATTTGATAGTATTTTGAGAAATGGGAGCGGGAACTGACTAGGCTGGGAGTGGTAGATCTTTTAGATCTCACCTTAGTTTGGGGATGATAATTTTAAGATCACACTTTTCAATACAGTTGTATATTTTCTCCAGTGGGTTTTGTGTTTTTTTTTAATCAAGTAGGTGGATTTTGGGGTTTCCTAGAGGAGCCAATGAGGAGTAGGGCACTTGGAGATCTAGACAGGAGACTGCTGAGCCTCTTGGGGCTCTAAACCTCAACCAGACCAGCAGAGATGAGAATGCACGGAAAGGATGGACTCTGAGGTGGTGGGTGGGTGACTCTGATGGGGTCGGCAGGTACTGAAGAGGTCATTTCCAGGATAAGCAGTCAGAAAGAATCAATCAGGAAATCAAAGTTTTAAACAATAGGTCTCCTTAATTATTATGGGCAAAGTCAAAAGCATGACCCAGGGTGCAGAAAACACAGTCAGAAGTGTGGAAATAAAGAAATTAAGTGTGCCAGGTGTTGCAATGGACTCCTGTAATTCCAGCAACCAGGGAGGCTTGAGGAGGAGGATCACAAATTCAAGGTCAGCCTGAGTGACTTGAGAGTCCCTGTCTCAAAATAAAGGTCTTAAGAAGTGGCTCAGTGGTAAATCCCTCCTGGGCTCAACCTGCAGTTCTAAAAACCAAAACCAAAATATAACCCAGGCAGCTGGGTTTGTCTTACCAATTGTGTCTGTAGGTCTGTGTGCATGTCCACATGTCTATCTGGCATTCTCACATCCCCCTTCCCGCCACACTCTCTCATCGTTTTACAATTTATTGGGGAGAAAAAAGGAGTTTTAACACAAAATTTGAAATATTCTCTAAATTGAGTTGTTAATAAAGATCATACTGGAAAAGTAGTTTTAAAATTTGTTCCCCGAAATTTCCTCAGCTAACCTTTATATTTTGCAAAAGGGTATCATTGGAGAAGTTACGAAGTAGAAAATTTCTGATGAAAACCTCATTCAAAATTTATACTGGTCCAGAGAGTCATACCAGTGTGTGGGTTGCACTCTGATTTGCTGGCATGATAAGGACAGAGAAGCTTTTGCTGTAATGAAATCATATATGAGGTCTCTATTCCAAAAGGAGACACTGAACCAGTATAAAATCAACTAACTGGTGGACCATGTCAGCTGATGGCAGGGCAGGGCACCCGTGGCAATGCTTGACCTTGGCTTTCATGGAGCGTCCTGCAGATCTGCCTGAGACTGTGCATCTAACTGGAGAAGTAATAGGGCTCCTGAGGAAGATGGGACAGCCTGGGGACACGTCCTCACATAACACTCCTCTGGGGTCCTTTATCCTCTAAATGCCTTACTAATTAACAGGGAGACCATCATACATCACAGGGCAACAAGCACCCAGGGACCAGAGCACCATTGTAAAGAGAGATGTCCCGCTTCATACTGCGCCATTAAGTTCTTTATATCACTGCTTTCTCTGAAATGATGACATTATTGATATCACACAGAATGGTATTTTAAAATCATGCTCCACTATGAGATTAAGTTGTAACCTACAGGGATAAATTCCACGATTCTCTAAAATTAATTTATTTTCAAATCTATAATTAACAGTTCACTAAAATCTCTAGCACCATTGTAGCAGTAGAATAGCTCCTAAAGTCCCAACTACATGCTCATAAAATTTTGATTGCTTCTTGTAATCATGCCATCTGGTACCTTGGTTATAGCAATATCTTAAAACTTACTGGAAGTTCGCTGATTTTTAAAGTTTTCTTTTTAATAATCTGATAATTCATCATTTTAGGAATAAAACTATAGCTTTTCATCTTTAAAAATTCAACCATATAAATGATCATTTATCTGGTTTTGTTATCATCAGGCACTATGGTAAGTATTTTCACATAACATTTATTAAGTCACAATATTGAGTTTAGAAAATTTTATATATCAGGTGCAAATAAAGGCATTTGACATATAGTATCCTCTGTCAGATAATATGACTAAATAAATCTAAGTAGCTTATTTTAGTTTTATACAAACATAAAATTCTTATGCACTCATATATCTAAAATAATAATAGAAACAAACAATTACAATAGTAATAGGGAAAAGACTGCTATTGCCCACGTCTGCACAGGTGATGGAGTCAGAGTCCCTCCTGTGACTTGGGCTGGCAACAAAAAGACCACAAACATGGAAATACCTTCCTTTGCGTTCAAGGACGGCTCTGAGACCCCAACTTGAACGCTGGAGGGCAAGGGGAATCAGGGAGGCCGGAGGCCAGAGGCCAGAGAGCACACCCAGAACCTGTTTTTAATTAGGGCAGGAGGCAGTTGATGGAGAATTCCACCCAAATAAGGCAAGGGATGGGTTACAGCAAACACGGGTGTAGCCAGTCCCTTAGGGTGACGCCCAGTCCCTTAGGGTGACCACCAGTCCCATAGGGTGATGCCCAGTCCCATAGGGTGATGCCCAGTCCCTTAGTGATGCCCACTCCCAGAGCTGCTCTCCCTCCCCCAGCGAAGGTGAGGCCCACCTGCCTCCACTGCAGGATGCCAGTTCCACGCTCCCCTTCCTCAAGGCCCAGGTGCTCAGCTCCTGCTCAGGGCAGCCCTTTGGAGAGACTCTGGCAGCACCCTTGCAGGTCCTCAAGACGGGCTGTGGGTCCGCTAAGCCTCAGAGCTGGATGGAGATCAGATGAGCAGATGTGACCAACTGGACCCTGGAGCTTGGCGAGGGGCCCCCAGGGTTGTCTAGGTGCCATGGCCATGGCACCTGCGGGTGGAGTCCGGCATTCTCTGGCCTCTGGCCTTCCTGGCCTCTGTCTGCCGGTGGGGACCAGGAACTGTCCCCGAGTAGCAGAGAACCTCCTCCTGGGCTGCAGCCTGCCCCCTGCTCACTGCCGGAACCCGGGGAAGCTCTCCCTGGCCCCCAGGCTGGGTCTGACTCCAGGGACCCGTGAGATGTCCCTGCCTCGGGACCACAGACCCCAGGAACCCAGAGGGGAGGACAGACCCGTATGGCCTCACCCTGGGGAGGGCAGGATGGACACTTTCATCGGGTTCCCAACCAGGCAGGAGGAGGAGGGAAGCAGAAATTGGAAGGAAACATTTTCCCTTTGGGAACTTAAAAATCCCATTATCTGTTTGGGGTTAGTGGGTGGTAAAACCCCACAGTGGAGCTTACCAAGTCCTGAGATGAAAAATGCCTCAGGCCATAGAAAGATGTAAAGATAAAGGAGAAGAGGAGCCAAGAGCGCCTGACGTGGTGCGTGGCTATCAGAATCACCGAGAGGTGGTGACAAAGACACAAGACAGCAGCCACAGGTGAAAGGTCACTGTGTCCCACGTTGAGATCGTACACTTTAAGATCCAAGAATTAAGTAGAATCTATTAGTCATTTTGTTAGATGGTGGAATGTTACAGGGAAACGGGGGAGATGGTCCATCGTGGGGACAATATAAATTGAGATCTACTTAGAGATACGTCGAATAGAGTCCTGAGCAAAAGTAAAAGCTGGTTAGAAGATGAGAACCAACGGAGAAAATAGGGCACGGTGGACAGTAAACTTCAAGTCATCTGATGTACATTATCTCCAACTCTGAAGTCAGGGCAATTTTGAGTAAAATCCTGACAGTTTTATTTCATTTATTTATTTATTTATTATGGAAAATAATGTCATTTTCGCAGGCTTTGGGGAAACTTCCACATTGGTCATTGCTGGCGCTGGCTTCCAAGGGTAGAAGGCCAGACCCTCTGTGCCCTCCAGTGTCCCCCCTCTGCTAGGGGACACGTCCCCTTCTAGCCACCACGTCAGGCTGGGGAGCAGAGAGAGCTGGGGGAGATGGCCACGGGTGCACTGAGCTGGGAAGGTGTGCAGCCACCAGAGGAGAACCTCAAGGAGCAGCCCCAGGTAGACCCTGAGTCTGGGGGACAGCGTGGCCCACAGAGGGAGGGGAAGGGCGGGGACAGGGGTCTGAAGCACAGAGGCCACACCCTGGAAGGTGTCGCATGAAACAATGAGGACTCAGGCTTTTTATGACACTTGAGGGGGGAGAAGTGAATGGGTGGGGGCGAGGGTCCAGGCAAGGGATCAGCACAAGCCCCGTGAGTGTTAAGCCTGGGTAGGTGGGAGCCACAGCTGGAGCAGGCCCTGGGGCAGCGCCGGCCACGGATGAGCACAGGTTTGTTAAAGTCCATTGAGGGAAAAAATCAGCAGACAGACTCTGCTGCATGTGGTTGCTTGTAAGTAAAATAGAAAATTGAAGATGACTTTTAAAACTAAAGTGAGCCACTAATTGCATATCATATTTAGAGCTATGAAAATCAGGAATCTTTAGGGACAAATTCAAAGAATGTCAAACGGTCATTTTTTTTTTTTTACCAAACTACATATCAGAGCCTGTAATCCCAGCAGCTGTAGAGGTTGAGACAGGAGGATTGCGAGTTCAAAGCCAGCCTCAGCAAAAGTGGGGCACTAAGCAACTCAGTGAGACCCCATCTCCAAATAAAATACAACATAGGGCTGAGGATGTGGCTCAGTAGTCAGTGCCTCTGAGTTCAATCCCCAGTACCAAAAACAAAGACAAATAAATAAGGTAAAATAAACATTCTACTGTTATTTCAATAGGCTGATAGACAAATCTATTATACTATCGAATCCAGAAATAGCATTTATTATATATAAGATTTATTCTATGACAAATGTGCTTTTGACAGTGTGAAAAGCCCAGTGCATTTACTAAGACGTGTTGGCACGATTAGCTGTCCATCTGGGTAAAGATAATGTGCACCCTTTCTCACACAGTATCAGAAACAAGCACCAGATGGTTTAATGATTTAACTAGGGATGGAGAAGATTTTCTTTACCAAGACTAAAACTTAAAAATTACAAGAGATAGCTACCCACCCCCAACACAAACACACTTAAAATATTGCAAAGGATATTTCAAAAAAATTATTTGAAAAAATAATGAGGAAATTTATTTTCAATTTACATAACAAAAAAGTGATTATAATTTACATGATATTTAATATAATTAATTTTAAAATACTGATGCCCTAAAAGAACAGGGGTAGGGAATACAATTAAATGATTCACAAAGAATTTCTATTAATATGAAAATCTACATACTTCACCCTTTAACTCAAAAATTTTACTCCTTGTATTGGGTTTTACATAATAACCAAATTGGATAGTATATTCATATAGAAATATATATGATAAATGTATATTACAAAAACAAAACTGATATATAATCATACCATAAATAAGTTATTTATTGTAATTGTGGTGGGAAAAGATGGAAACAATTGAGATGTTCTTACTCTAATTTGTTGGAATATTATGCAGTCTATAAAAAGAAAGATTTATGTTTTCACTATTAGATTTGAAAAGAAGTTTGTGGTGTATTAAACAATGACAAAAAAGAAAAAAGAAAAGAAATAAACCAGTAAGTATGAGTCTACT